>NC_134876.1:101239167-101246667 GCF_041734735.1 Babylonia areolata | reverse complement strand
GACGGGTACATAGTTTTGGAAGCGTAGTTCTTTTGACTGGTAAAAGCGGACTGCGAGTGCCTGACTGTAGAACTGACAGAAACGAAACAGACAGGGAATGATTATGGGATGGCTTGGCCAGCCTACCTAAGATCGATGGGAGAAGAATTCATATCGACACTTCATTTCCTGAAATCTCGCCAGTGCAGCCAATCGAAGAAGGGCAAGTCACTCGCCGAGTCCCAGAAGAGTTAATGGCCCTGATCGTCAGTCTCTTTAATCTGTTGGCTATCCTGAGTTCAGTCAGGTTACACAATAATGGCAGGAGGGCCTGGCTTCTATCAGCAAACTGTCAAGAGTCTGGCTTCACTTCAGTGGTTACCGTTGATGGCAGAGAGCCACTTAACCAGCATCTTAACTTTGATAATAGTTGTAGTATTGGCTTTCATTGGTGATAGACTGAGTCTTGTTTCTTCTTCTTCTCCTTCTTCTTCTTCTCTACCTCAGTAGTATTCGTATTTATTTTTTGTGTAGTAGTATACTAGTAGCAGTAGTCGTAGAAGTAGTAGTAGTTGTTGTTGTAGCAGCAGCAGCAGAAGTATTGGTAGTAGCAACAGCAGTGGTAGTAGTCGTAATAGAAGTAGTAGTAGTAGTAGCAGTAGCAGCAGCAGCAGCAGCAGTAGTAGTAGTAGTATCATTGTTATTGTTATGATCATCATCACCATCATCATCATCATCACCACAAGTGTTGTTTTCACCTGTTAATCAACACAGATTACCCTCCACCAGTGCTTACGCTTTCGTAGTATATATGGACGGATTCTGTTAACTAAAGCGATAGAACGAATAATATATATATATATATATATATATATATATATATATATATATATATTCGGATAAGAAAACCGAGGTCCCGTGTGCAGCATACACTTAGTGCACGTAAAAGAACCCACGGCAACAAAAGAGTTGTTCCTGGCAAAATTCTGTAGAAAAATCCACTTCGAAAGGAAAAACAAATAAAACTGCACGCAGGAAAAGAAAAAAAGGGGTGGCGCTGTAGTGTACCGACGCGCTCTCCCTGGGAAGAGCAGCCCGAATTTCACACAGAGAAGTCTGCTGTGATAAAAACAAATACAAATAAAAAATATTCGAAGGGAAAGGCAAACATGTAGACAGACGGACAGAGAGACGGGCTAAAAAGCATGCTGACAGACGAACAGGCAGCCACACCTGATACTCCATCAAGGAGATACTGACAGCCTATTTGCTTTACATACTGCTTAGCAAAAAAAGTCGAGATAAAACAGAAACCGTGACACAGCAGTCATACTCACTCATCGAATTCACATTCACACATTCTTTGTCGTAGCATGTTGCACGTGCTTTGCGTGATTTCAGAGAGACAGACAGGCAGAGTTTCAACTCAGGCAATTCTTCTGATGACGAGGAAGAGGAGAGTTGAGGAGCAGTGCGAGAGTCACGTAATTCACGTGCGTGAAAGGTGTCAAGTGGCAGCAACACTCCATTGGGTTTCCAGAGGAGATTATCCACACAGAGAGATAGACAGACAAAAAGACAGACGCACGCACACACACACACACACACACACACACACATATATATATATATATATATATATATATATATATATATATATATATATATATATATATTCACAGACAGACATACGGAAAGACAGACAGACAAACACGCACACACACACACTCTCTCTCTCTCTCTCTCTCTCTCTCTCTTTCACACACACACACACACACACACACACACACACACACACACACACAGAAAAAACTACAAACAAAAAACAAACAACAACAAAAACAAAAAACAAACAAAAAACAAAACAAACAACAAAAAACAAAACAAAAAAACCAAAAAACGAGGGACCATGCCTCCTACAGCTGACATTTCGATTATTCCAGTGCAAGACAAGAGAACATTTTTTGGCTTGTTCCAAAACAGCGCTGTTCACGAACAGACAAGCAAACACACAATACACGAGTGATGACGCGCTCTTTCTCAACATTGTTTTTCTCCGAAGGTTTGGATAAAAGAATGAAATAAAAATAAAACGAAAATTGAGGTCGCTATTTGCGCGCTTGTAATTGATAGCTTCTGCAATGAGCTGATTGATGCTTCTGTCCGAATAGTTCAGAAAGTTAACTGTTGAAGCGTTCTGCATGTTTTTATTCTCCCCTCTCCGCCAGAGCATGATCGTGCGAATGCACGCATGCACGCGCGCACGCACACACAGAACACAAAACACACACAGAGGCTCTCTCTCTCTCTCTCTCTCTCTCTCTCTCTCTCTCTCTCTCTCTCTCACACACACACACACACACACACACACACACACACACATTCAGAGTTCGCCTGTCAACATTCATTTTACGTAATGTTGCGTTCTACATTTACTATGCTTTGAAACGATTACGTACGGCTGCAACTTAAATCATAGTATCAATTTGAATTTTCATGACAATAATTATGTTAAGATCAAATACTAGACACTGTGTTATCGTAATTTTGGTTGTTTGTTTTGTATATGAATTCCCCTTCAGTTAGGGGCTTAGTCCTAAATTTGAATATACATTTCGCATTCGCATTCGCATTCTTTCACATTCAGGAACTCAAATACGCACATTGCACCCACGCACACGCACTTTCACGTTTTCTCTCTCCTCTCTCTCTCTCTATATATATATATCTCTCATTTTTTTCTTTCACATACAGGCACGCGCATACGCACATACATACATACACACTGCACCTACGCACACACGCACACGTATGAATCATTATCAGGCTACACGAGGGGAAAAAATCGAAGCCAATTATTGCTTATCCCCCCTTTCCCTCCGCTCTCCACCACACGCGTTGAGGAAAACGCATCATCAGCAGAACACACATCACAGGAGAAGGCAACTAAACGGTGACAGTTCAATTGTCCTTTAATGAGGAGACGAAAACTGATAGATACTCTTCTCTCTCTCTCTCTCTCTCTCTCTGTTTTTTTGTTTGTGCTTTTTTTGTTGTTCAGTTTGTGTCTTGTGTTGTTGTTTTTCTTCTCTTCACTTAAAAAAAATGTTGTTGTAGCTATTTGGGAAGGGGTGGTGCAAGATATTTCCTGGGTTTTGCTTCCCTGAAAGCGAGCGAGTGAGCGAGAGAGGAAGAAAGAGACAGGCAGACAGAGGGGAAAGAGAGAGAAAAAGAGAGAGAAACTTTGACGTCTTCTTGAATCTGAAAATGAAACTGAAACTATGATATGCTAAGTAGACGGTGGATGCAAAGTAAAGTACAGATCGATTCTACTCTCTCTGTCTCTCTCTGTCTCTGCCTCTCCTTTTTTTCATAGGGGTGTTGCTGCAGTATTTCAGATATAGTGTGCAGTCCAGCACAGTTTCGTGAACAAAGAAAAGAAAAGAACAGTCATGTTGTGGTGTGCGGCGTAACACCAATCTCAATGAAGTTGCAGCAGAAAGGTGTCATTTTCAAGTCGATGTTCAAAGCCCAGTGAATATCAAAGTGCTCCTTGAATGATGGGGGAACAAGCGGAATGCTGGTGCATTTATTCCAAAGTCAGACTTTCCCTTCCCTGCGAGTGCACACACAAGTATATATTTGGGATGGAAATCTTATTAATTTTCCGACTAACCTATTTTATTCCCCTCTGACACCGCCTAGAATGAATATACTAGTAGCACACAGTAATACGCGTTCATATTCTGCTGGTGCGCTTGTTCGAAAGTCAGTGTACATTTTATGAGGACAGTGCATTTTTTTCAGAACTGGTTCCAAAAAGTCTCTGCACATTAGTTTATGCAAGTGTGAGTCTGTACAGTCCGCACCAATATGAATGGTTGACTTTGTGCTAAAGAAGAAGAAGAAGAAGAAGAAGAAAATGATGATGATGATGATAATGACAAACATATTGGGGGTTGAGAAGTAGAAGAGGAAGCAGAAGAAGAAGATGATGATGATGATGATGGTGAGAAACATATAGGGGGGGGGGGGGGGGGGGGGGGGGGGGGGGGGTGAGAAGAAGAAGAAGAAGAAGCCCTGTTGTGTATGTGATACAACATACTATTGATTACCGCCCAGTCAACGTCGATTTGGATTGTGGCGACAACAGGCGCCTCTCCTTAACGTTGTTAGTGGCGACAGCAGGCGCCTCTCCTTAACGTTGTTAGTGGCGACAACAGGCGCCTCTCCTTAACGTTGTTAAACGATGGTTTCTGCTGTATCTCTCTGGTTCTGGTGTACTTTCAACATAGCGCGGTCATGTGTGTGTGTGTGTGTGTGTGTGTGTGTGTGTGTGTGTGTGTGTGTGCGTGTGAGTGTGCATGCATAAGTTATTATACTGATATGCACATGTGTGTGTCCAATGTTCTACTCTATCTGTGTATGTATATGATTTTCGATTTATGTTCGTACCTTGTTATGTACTGTACTCCCCTCCCCCGATATTCCCTGTGACCCCGGTACACTTGGTAAGAAAGACATATTCTATTCTAGTCTAGTCTATTCTGTTAATGTGGTTCTAGGTGTTGGTGGTGTGGGTGATTTCATTGTAGGTCCAAGCAAAAATATGTGGGCGGTTTCTGCCTGAAGAGAAGATAGTGAAAACGTGTCCCTTGCGAAATTTCTTAGAAACCCCAAACCCAAAAACAAAGATGCAAACAAACTGATTGAGGTGTACGCTGTCTGGAGACAAGACATTTTCAATAAACAATAAAGTGTGTTGACACGAGTCACAAACTGATTATGATATATGAATCTGAAAACAGAAGAAGCAGTTAGGAAAAAAAAAAACAAGAAGAAGAAACAACAGTGTCAAAGTGATAGCTTCACAAAAATTGAAGTCCACATATTCACTTCCATAAAAATCTTCAAACTTTACATAGCACTCATATGAACAACAGCGAAACGTTGGTATGACTACAACGATAATCAGCACAAAAGCAGAGCACTGGTGAAGAACAAACCAAAAGAAAGCACAAACAAAACAAAAACACGGAAAAAGGAAGTAAACACTTGGCGAAACTAAAGTTCTTTTTCCACCTAGTTTTGTGTTTTGACAGAAAGTGAAAGTGAAACACGTGGTGCTCTGGTTAAATGATATGCTCTGAACATTTTAACATTTGAACTTCAATTCATTGCTTTGCGTTCTTGTATTGCATTGCATTTCTATTCAACACAACACATTTCTCTGTATGAAATCATACCTGCTCTGGTTGGAGAGAGCGCTTCATTGCAATGCAGCGTTACACTTTTTTTTCTTTTTCTTTTTTTTTTTTTGTTCTGTATGCGAATGAATTTGTTGTACTGTCCAAATGAATGTTTGTCAATTTTTTTTCCCCAAAGACAGTCCTTTTTGTTGCCGTGGCTGCTTTTGCTAAACGCACATTGCAAACCTGTCCTGTGTTCATCATCTCGTCCGACAAAAATACTAGTAACCGGACCACCACTCAGGGTGAAATGTAAGGGAGGGAGGGAGCGTAAATCCCAGTCAGTATCAGGGAATCCAGCCCGCAGGCACTGTGTCTTTGTCAAGCGCATTACTGCTGGACCATTGCTCCACCAAGAATCCAGGATGTTGCCTTCGCAACATGACAAAACCAGTCATGTCAAAAATCAGTATGTCATATACTTCGAATGCGCGAATCTCATATATATATCATTCTGCCATATTATGCCAGGGTTTCCGGTTTATGTTATTGGATTTTGTTTCGATTTCATTTCATCAGAATCGTTAAAAGATGTATCCAGCATCAATCTCTCTGTTTCTGTCTTTCGCACACACACACACACACACACACACACACACACACACACACTCACACATACACCCCCCCCCCCCCCCCCCCCTCCCAGAGAGAGACAGAGAGAAACAGCAACATATATTCCTGCATGCCAATGAAGACACTTCCAACACGGTGTCTGCATTTATATGTCATTACGTTTTTGCTTAAACTGAGTTTGTGGAGTTTGAATATTTGACTTTTTTCTCTCTCCATTGAATGCATATGAATGAAGAGTAAAATGTGTGACATTCAGTGGCAGGGGAGCCACTGACCTGATTCTGAAAACTGGGTCAGTAGCAGCACGCCAGCTTGCAAGAAGAAGAAGGAGAAGGAATATACCTCATTGTACTTCATTTCTTGTCACGTTATATTGCGGCCTACACGGACATTCTCGATATGTTTTATGTTTGTATTTTTTTGTTCACACACACACACACACACACACACACACACACACACACACAGACTGAAAGATGGATAAGAGTGAGGGGGGGTAGTGGAAGAGAAATATGTCATCAGTATCGCCAACCGGATGACTAAAGCCAGATTGTTATTATCATGAAATCCAGTTGTAATTAATACTAAAATTACTACCACCACCACCAATATCACTTATACTACAGCTATTGTCACCACCATGATGGAATGAAAATCAGAAGAAAATGAAAGAAATGCAAACAAGCAAACAAAACAAAGTAAATGTCAAGAAAATAGGACAGAATAAGAAAAAGAAGAAAACAAGAACAAGGAGAAACAATAACAATGCACACACACACACACACACACACACACACACACACACACACACACACACACACACACACACACAGTGAGAGAGAGAGAGAGAGAGAGAGAGAGAGAGAGAGAGAGAGACAGACAGACAGACAGACAGACAGAGACACACAGACAGACAGAGAGGCAGACAGAGAAACACACAGAGAGAATGTGTGTGCGTGTATCTCTCTCTCTCTCCCTACAGACACACATAGATAGACGGACGGACAGACAGACAAACGGGAACCGAGGCAGATAGATGGGCATTGACAGAGAGAAAGAGAGGTAGAGAAACCTTGAGAAAAGGAAAGAGAAGGGGTGAAAAGAGAAGAAGAAGAAGATGATGATGATGATGATGATGAAGAAGTAGAAGAAGAGACAGACAGACAGACAGACGGACAGAGAGGCAGAGTTCAATGGCCTACACAAGCCCTATCAATCATCTGCCGTCACCTCACTCCATCACGGCACTGAGTAAGGGCTATATGGCTCTCTCTCTCGATATATATAGCCCCCGCCCCTCCCCCTCCCCCCTCACCCCCAAGCTAATGCTGCAGGCAGGCCGTAGGAGGCAGATCAGCAGTCACGATTAGGGGGAAGATCAAGAGTAATACCATGATGCCTACCTCCTCCACCTCTCCCCTCTCCACCACCACCCCCTCCCCCGTCCACCCCCATCACCACAACCACGCCACCCCCTCTGTCCTTCAATATAACCGATGTCATTGCATGACCCTCTCAGAACACTGACCGATTGCTGGGGTTTGTGGTTTATCTGGTTTATCATCTCTCTCTCTCTCTCTCTCTCTCTCTCTCTCTCTCTCTCTCTCCCTCTCTCTCTCTCCCTCTCAACATGGACGGATAATGTAATTCAAAACCCTTGGCATGCAATATACGCTGTTTTCTTTCGTCTAATTTTCGT
>NC_134876.1:101211667-101236667 GCF_041734735.1 Babylonia areolata | reverse complement strand
ATAATCTTTCATGTTATATGATTTGTCTTTATCATGTGTCAGCACATGTTACCAAACACTTGTGACCTTATCAATTCATGAAACAGAAAGTCTGAATAAAAGTCACGGGAATAGATTGAATTAAACCAATCATGTTGAAGGTGGAAAAAATAAGAAATAATATTGTGTTCGTCAGATTGAGAATGACCTTTAAAAAACAACAACAAAAACAAAACAAAAATAAAATCATGTACATCAATATGAGTTTAATAAAGGAGGAAACGTAACAAATGGAATAATAATAATAATAATAATAATAATAATAATAATAATAATAATAATAATAATAATAATAACAATGATGATGATAATAATAAAACCGATAAAATTAAAGAAGCGCCGACGTTATTTTCAAAGAGGAAATATATTGCAAAGCACAAACAAAAATCAATATTTGAGCGTTTTGTAACAGCGCTACTTGAAATGTCAGAGGAAAGCAAACACACATACACACACACACACACACACACACACACACACACACACACACACACACACACACACACACACACACACACACACACACACACACACACACACACACAGACGCCAACGCAAATGGCTGACACACAAACAAGGCAGCAAGCAGACAAACAAGCTGAACTCTCGGCCGTTTTATTTTCAGCCTCCCCACAGAACTATCGCTTGGATAAAGAGGCAGGCAGATCATGCCGTTTTTCGTGAGCAGATGATTTGGGGGGGTCGGGGGGAGCTTGCCAATGCCTCCCAAAACAAACAGACATGCGGATGATTCGTGGAGAATGTTGTCTTAGTGCATGTGAACATGCAGGATAAGCGGGCGTGCGCTCATTGACAAACACACGCGGATTGAAAGAGAAAGAGAGAGACAGAGAGACAGACAGACAGACAGACAGACAGACAGACACACACACACACACACACACACACACACACACACACACACACACACACACACAGAGTGAGAGGGAGATTCGAGCAGGTAGACACAGAACAGAGTTGGAGAGAGTCAAAGAGAAAAACAACAAGTAGACAGTGCCAGAGAGACAAACCGAACGACAGACAGATACAGAGAGACAGAAGCACAGAGAGTCTTCCTCGTTTTGTTCGTCTTCTCATTCTCCTTAGTTTCTTCATCGAGTTCAAACTTTCCAGTTTACTAAGTCTCTGCAGAATTAGAGAACCCGGGAACCTTTCTTTTTCTTCTGCTTCTTCTGGTTTCCAAAACTCCCTTTCATCCATCCATATCCATTCATCGACCCATCCATCCATCCATCCATCCATCCATCCATTTATCCATCTATCCATTCATTTATCCATCCATTTACCCATCCATCCATCCATTTATCCATCCATCATCCATTTATCCATCCATCCATCCATCCACCCACCCACCCATCCATCCATCCATCCATCCACCCACCCATCCATCCATCCACCCATCCATCCATCCACCCACCCACCCATCCATCCACCCATCCATCCATCCATCCATCCATCCATCCACCCACCCATCCATCCACCCATCCATCCACCCATCCATCCATCCACCCACCCATCCACCCACCCACCCATCCACCCACCCACCCATCCACCCATCCATCCACCCATCCATCCATCCATCCACCCACCCATCCATCCACCCATCCATCCATCCATCCACCCACCCATCCATCCACCCATCCATCCACCCACCCATCCATCCACCCACCCATTCACCCATCCACCTACCCATCCACCCAACCATTCCTCACCTTTCTGTCCACAGCCCCAGTGGAGATGTCGCACGAGAAGAGGTTGATCCAGGACCTGATCCGCAACTACAAGGAGCTGGGCATCATGGGGCGGCCCGTCAGGGACCAGAACGACAGCATCGCCATCAAGTACGGCCTCTCCCTCATCCAGATCCTAGACCTCGATGAGCGCAACCAGATCCTCACCACCAACGTGTGGGCCACCTATGTGAGTATGTGTGTGTGTGAACAGAATGGAATAGAATAAAATTGTTTATTGTCATAAAACCTTAAAGTCTACAAGAGACAAAAGAAAAAAAAACCATGATCATAACACTGTATGTGTGTTAACGTGTGTGTGTGTGTGGGGGGGGGAATGATAAAGACGCCTTTCCGCCAAAACAGTGTCCGTAAGGGTGTTGGTTCGATTTCCGCATGCGCCCCTTCCCACGTTCAAGTGGAAAATCCACCTTGGCGTCTGGTCATTCACATCAGATGGTAAACCGAGGTACCGTGTGCTTGTACGGCACGCTTTTGGCGCCCTGAAATAGAGCCCATGGTAACAAAAAAAATGTTCTTCCCTGGCAAAATTATGCAGACGAAATCCACTGACAGGTACACTGACATACATGCTGCACTCAAGGCTTGACGAGCGGGTTTATCCCCGGGGAGCGCTTCAAAAGCCGAAGTGGTCCAGCCCAAATATTTCGAGATGGAGGTCTTTTTTTAATTTTATTTTTTGAAGTTAGTGCCTCTTCCTGTAGATTCCCCTTCACCGACAGAATCCTCAGAGTGTGATTGTGGTCACTGTGCAGAAGGAAGGGAGGCAGGAAGGAAGAGCGGATTGGATTATGTTGCTGTTAGGCATCTGCCTTGCGTATGTGGTGTGGCGTATATGGATTTATCCGAACGCAGTGACGCCTCTGAAAGTGAGACTGTTTGTTTTGGATGTCATTGTATTGGAGTTTGTGTTTTTTTTTGTGGTGGTGGTGTTATTGTTGTTGTTGCTGCTGCTGCTTCTGTAGCTGTTTTACAGCGATTTTGTACATAAAATGAGTAGGGTGAGTGGTTTAGATGAGGTGGCTGTGATTGGTTCTGGTGGTGGGTGTGGCTTGTCTTTGGTGATTTGGTTATTTGCCGGCGTTGGTATTGTTGTTCTTGTGGTTGTTTTTGTTGCTCTTGTTTCTGTTGGTCGTCGTCGTGATGATATTTTTGCTGTAGTTGTTCTTACTGCTGCTACTGCTGCTGTTGCTGCTGCTGCTGCTGCTGTTGTTTGAATGTGCAAGATGAACGAATGAACTGAAAGTTCTTTATGTTTGTCGTTGCTAATGTTGTTTTTTTTTCCTTGCAATTTCGTTTGCTGAAATTTAAAAGACACTTTGCCAACTGAAGCCTTAATTCTCGGAAATATCTCGTTTGAATAAATAAACGAACTGACCAACAAGACACAGTGGAGAGAAACAGAAATATAATGACGTAGAAAGAAAACAAAAACGGTCGCAAAATCACACACACACACACACACACACACACACACACACACACACACACACACAGACACTGACTGACATCCTTTGAAACTGGCTCTTGTTTCCTAGGTGACAAAAAAAGAATTAAAAAAAAGCGGAAATGTTGAAGGAGAGTAGAAGTCATTGAGTGACATCCTTTGAAACTGGGTCAGGTATCCAACCTCACACAAAAGGCGGAAATGTTGGCGGAGAATAAGTCACTGCATGGCTGACATCCTTTGGAAATTGCCTCCTGCGTCGTACACGACACAAAAGGCGGAAACTAAAAGGAGGGTGTAGGGGAGGTGGAGGTGATGGGGCTCAGTCGTGATTGCTTCTCAAAACTGTCTGTGGAATCGATGTATATCTTAACCCCTTGACGGACAAAATAGGTTCGTCACTAAAGGCTGTCACTTCACCGAGATAAGAGTGTAATCTTAGATCAGGATGATGATAATGATAGCAACACCAAGAACAGCAGCAGCAACAACAACAACAACAACATCAACAACAACAATAATATATTTTTAAAACAACAACAACAACAACAACAACAACCATCATCATCATCATCATCATCATCATCACAGACAAACAGACAAACCAACCAACAAGGATCTGACAACAAGACATGGTGTGCCAGCAAGCGGAGTTGAGTACCGTGCCCCTGATGCGGGGAGGTAACCCACTGGTTGTCGCCCCTTGGTCAAAACGAAATCAGAGTGGCACCAGTTTCAATCGAAGCTCCTACACTCTGTAAACTCTTTTTCAACAAAACCGATTGATTATTTTGCAAAATAATAGTTGGAGGAAGAAATTCAAATTAAGAACAATTACTGACATTCTGATGAACGAAGACTGCCACTGAAAGCGCCTTGAGCTTTGGAAGTCGCTATGTGAATTATGATGATCATTGTTATGATGATGATGATGATTTATTCATCATCGTCATCATCATCATCATCATCATTATTATTATTATTATTATTATTATTATTATTATTATCATAGTAGTAGTACTGTCTGTGTTGTTGTTGTTCTTCTTCTGTTTCTACTACTACCACTACTACTACTACTACTAATGATGATGATAATGAGGATGATGAATGATGATGACGATGACGATTAAGCAGAAGAAGAAGAAGAAGAAGAAGTAGTAGTAGTAGTAGTAGTAGTAGTAGTAGTAGTAGTAGTAGTAGTAGTAGTAGTTGTAGTAGTGTTCTACAACTACTACTACTATCACTACTACTACTTCACCATCATCATCATTCATCATCATTCATCATCCTCATTATCATTAGTAGCAGTAGCAGCAGCAGCAGCAGCAGTAGTAGTAGTAGTAGTAGTGATTTGTTCTATTTTGTTTTGCAGTATGTGAATTTTCGTCTTCGTAAATAAGACAAACACAGGCAGACAGACAGGCTGATACAGAGACAAACAGATATAGAGAGACAGACAGACAGACAGAAAGACAGGCAAACTGTTTCAGACCAGGAAGTTTTGAGCTGTAATACAATATATTCACAAGAAAGCAAAAGAAAAATCAAAAACGAAATCAGTTTTACAAAACTTCCAGCAGTCAAACATTGTGCAGGCTTTTTTTTCTCCCCATCGCACGCGCACACACACACACACGCGCGCGCGCGCACGCACGCACACACATACACACGCACGCGCTCACACACATTTATTATGTCACTGTCTCTCTCCTTCTCTCTCCAACACACACACACACACACACACACACACACACACACACACACACACACACATACGCGCGCGCGCGCGCACACACACACACACACAGTTATTCGGTCCACAAAAAGAGCGAGTTGTGAGATGGTGTCATATGAAAGAGGCTTCTGTGTATTTTCAACCGAATTTTTTCCCCTTTCTCAACCTTTCGTCCAACGTATCATTTAGTTTTTAAACGGGAGTAAACGTGATTTTGAATTATATAATCTTGCCAGCGCATTTTCGTATTGTGTTGATTCTTCTTCTGCAATACAAGCGAAAAATTATAAAACACACAAACGAATAAAAAAGTCAATCTACAATTGAAAACACCGATTTTATTCAGGGTTCCCTGAATGCTGTGAACTTTCTTTCCTCGAGGAAGACGGAGGTGGCACTATATATATTTGATTTCTTTTAGAAAATGCTTGGACAAAACCAAAGAACACGACACAAAGAATTATCCATGAATGATGCAACATACACTGAGTCCTGGGAGGACCGTGCAGATGACCGCAACAGATGAAGAAGCACTTTCAAGAATCAGCTACGGATTGGTGAGGACAAACTGTCAGCTGCTGCAGCGAGCTCGCAGAAAAGGGACGGCAGCAAACTGACCAGCATCAGCTTACACATGTGACCGCTGCGACAGAGACTGTTTCTCTCGCATCGGTCTCTACAGTCACAGGCGACGCTGCTTGGTCCAAGCAGACAGCCTAATTAGACATTAGGTCGGATATACTCTATCCATGGTCAGCCATGACCGAAGGAGGCCTACTACTAAGTTTCTCCCCCATTCTTTTTTTTCGTTTTTTTTCTTTCTTGTTAGGGTGTGTGTTCAGGAGGGTGTTCTCTTCATGAACGGGTATGCTGGATGCACGCCAACGACTGGTGTAAGAAGTGTGGTTTATTCATCAGCACTCAACTATGCTAACCTTCACAACATTTAAATCAAACATCGACTGTTCTGTTTCGAGGTATGTCCATCGTATTACATGATGATTCAGAAGTTTACTGTATATGATTTAGACCAAATTCACACTGAAAACCAGACTACAACAACTATGATGGTTGCAAATGATGCGTTTGTAATACTACTGATATGACTAATCATGTGCTATGGTCACCAGATGAGCTCTTTAAATCATTAAAAAGAAAATGTTTGTTCTTTTTTAATCGTATTCGGTTTCTGAAACAGAAACGTCAGAAAATATGTCTTATAATATCCTTTTGTGATTTACAAAATTTCAATGTATAAGGGGTTTAAAATGAATGGAAAAGAAAAGAGGAATAGTATTTTTCTTATTTTTCATTAAGAGCATAATCCACTGATTAGCACATTGGAACCCAGCGCAAACTGACACAGACGGAACACCATGGCCGATCCCTTTTACCACCCTTCAGAACATATCCAGAGAAATGACACGATAACATTTCACCGAATAAATGTTAGCCAGTGTCAAAACTGTTCTCCCATACAGTTGATTTAAGAACAGTGCAGTGAACCAGAAGACTGAACAAGAACATCAGTAGAAAGGTACTCCAAGTTGTGAAATACATTCAAAACCAAGGCAGTCCAGGGTCTGTACGATACAAGACAAAGTAGAAAAAGGCCTCAGATCCCCTGACTACAGTGAAATAAAGATAAAACAAGAGAGGCAAGGCCTTCAAGACTCACTTGTGATACACTTTAAAAAAAAATCCAAGCTTTTTATGTATTGAGTATAATTTCAAAATGTAATGTTTAAGATGAGAAAGATCAGTTTAAAGCAAATTAAGTCCCCTAGCATTAATTACAGAGTAATTTCCCTTTTTTTACTCTCTGCACCAAAACGTTTGCAAAATAAATAAAACTTCCATGCTTAGCAAAAGAAGTTCCTGTTTGAACAAAAAATGATAATAATGACTACTCTTGTTGTTGTGTCAGAATATCAGATCAAAGTGCCAAGTTTAGAGAATACAAAATATATAAATATAACAGTAAATGCAGTTTGCATATAATTAGGCTTCATTTTTATTTTTTGTGCCCATCCCAGAGGTGCAATATTGTTTTAAACAAGATGACTGGAAAGAACTGAATTTTTCCTATTTTTATCCCTAATTTGGTGTCAACTGACAAAGTATTTGCAGATAAAATGTCAATGTTGAAGTTTACCACGAACACACACAGACACACAGACAGACACACACACAACCGAACACCGGGTTAAAACATAGACTCACTTTGTTTACACAAGTGAGTGAAAAAAGAAGAAAATAGAGATGGTATGGCCTCGTGACAAGATCCGACGGGCTCTCCAAGGCCGCCCTTCAGGGAACAGAACAGGGGAAGGGAGACGAGTCAGACAGCGAAAGAAGTGGGCAGACAACATGACTGAGTGGACAGAGAGGAGCTTTGCCGAAACTCAGGCCCTGTCCCACGACCTGCTGAAATGGAGAGTGTTGGTGAGGCGTTCAGCAGTGCAGCACACTCTTCGACCAAACTAGGTTTATGGACCAATGACAGTGATGAAACATTATGGGAACTATGTATGTCCAGAGCGACACAGTTCGCGTGAGAGTCGTTCTAGACCTGTACAGACCTCTAGTCATTTGCTGTTGGGAGCCAAGGATGACCGATGTCAGTCCATTTGTCAGTCTTTTCTTCTTCTGGCATTGCTGTATCAGACAAACAGCCTGACACACGGCCATGGAGACGTAGTGTGTCCGTGTCGGTTCTGACAGGACCAGGTTGATGCCTTCAGTCTCCGAGGAAGGCAATGGGTTAATGACTGCATTAAAAAAAATGTAATGCGGCCTGTGTTGGAGTTGTTCTTGTTGTTGCTGTAGTTGTTGCTGTTGTTTTTGTCCTAGTTGTCGTCATCGTTTTTTTTAAGTTTATTTTGTAGTTGTTGCTGTTGTTGTTTTCCTTCTTGTTCATGTCCTTCATCATCATCATCGTCGTCGTCGTCTTCTGTTCTTCTCCTTCTCCTCCTCCTCCTCCATCTTCTGTTTCTTCTCCTCCTCCTACTACTACTTCATCTTCTTTTTCTTCTTTGCACCAACTTCTTTCCTTCTGTTGCTGTTGCTGCTGTTAAATTATACATTTACCGCCTCCCAGATTCCAGTCGCCAAACAATCACGCGATATCCTGCTTGGCTCACAAAAAAGAACGAATACAACACGCATGAGCCGTATGTCTTTGGGAGTATTGAATATCAGTCGGCGTTATGTGTGTCGTTTCCTGAAAGACTGCCTTTTTTTAAAATGAATTGTGAAGTTTGAACAAAATCTCTCTCTCTCTCTCTCTCTCTCTCTCTCTCTCTCTCTCTCTCTCTCACTCCCTCTCTCTTTCTCTCCCCATCTTTCTCTGTCTCTCCCCAAAGAAAATTGCAATCAATGCATGAATCCCTACATAATGCCGCTATGTCGATTGGGTGTGTAATTTAAGATATACATCATTTGTTTTATTGCATCATGCTCTTTTCCAAAATTGTCTCATCTCTTGCAACTGATCGTCCCGTGAATTCGATGATTAGAGCTTTCATTCTACATTTGGATCACCCTCTCCGAGGCAACATGGTTTACACGAGCGTATGTGAGTATCAGTAGCTCAAGGAGGCGTCACTGCGTTCGGGCAAATCTATATACGCTACACTACATCTGCCAAGCAGATGCCTGACCAGCAGCGTAACCCAACGCGCTTAGTCAAGCCTTGAGGAAAAAATGTGATAATAATGACAACAACAACAAATAAACAAGATCAAAGACAATGGTAAATAAGCAGTTAAGCAAATAAATGTAAAACATGCGGACACACATTCACACATACACACATGCATAACAGATATGCAACAAACATGCAGTTTCACAGATAAGGAAGCACACACACACACACACAAACGTACACGAGCCCCGACACACACACACACACACACACACACACACACACACACACACACACACACACACACACACACACACACACACACACACACACACACACACACACACACACACACACACACACACACACACACACACACACACACACACACACACACACACACACACACACACACACACACTCCCAAATTACCCAATGTCCGTTCCTGCGTGTGTGTCTCTGGCACTCTATATTTTTTTCTGTCTTTCTGTCTCTGCTCCTCTGTCTTCCTATCTCTATTTTTCTCCCTCTCTCCCCCACCCCCTTGAAACAAGAACCTGTCGATGCGGAGTAAATATTTTTTTCCGAAACAGAACATAAAGTAACACTGTTTGCAAACTATACCGTCATGATGACAGCCGGTGATCATGTTTTATGTGAACGAACTCTTGAAACCAAAAACTCATTCGAAGATAAACCCTCATGTTTATTCATGAACACGGGAACACATAATGCGATATGGCCCGGCAGCAGGAGCAAATTGTAATACAAGATATTTACCCAATTCAAAACTTCGATATGGAATCCATAGATCCGACATGGATACGGAATCTGACTGATATGGCATCCAGTATGGAAATTCATTGATACTAGACGTATGGATGACAGCTGAGTTAGCAGAGTTCTCAAAGATAAACTGCGAAGACAAACTTCCAGGAATTAAGACTGGTGTTTAGAATGTTGTTGATCAATAAATAAAGATTTCTACTCGGTTGCTTTACTATTGAAATCCTATATTATTGTTTTATTTTTCAGATCCTTTACATATGGATGCTGCTATCGAATAAACCCGATGTTTGCTTTGATTTATTTTTTGTGTAAGTTGATGTCTTGTTAGTTGTTTTTTTTTTTTGTTTTCAATATAAGGGGTAAAGAAGCACAAAAACAGTCTTGGTGTTAAGTTATAGCTGGTTTGCACTTGGGGTTGGGCTATTTCCTATGTTGACAACCACTGTTAGCTTGATGTCAGTATAGATCCGAGTTACACACACACACACACACACACACACACACACACACACACACACATATATATATATATATATATATATATATATATATATATATATATATATATATCGATCGACCTTCCAGTGTGTGGCTTGGCTGTATGTGGGGACTCGGAATGAGCAGCGTTGGAGTTAATGCCAACGAAATGACCAGATTATGACCCCACACCACCCCAAATGTCAGATTGTTATTTCGTCGAATTTCAAAATGGAAACATCAAAATTGGAAAAGAATATACTGGTTGATAAAACTAAGAAAAGCGGGGGAAATAACGTTGAGGAAATTACATAAATTCTAAATATCAGCCATCGAAATAAGTCGATATCATACGCAGCCTGCCTCCGGAACCGGGGACAGGCGATGATAAGCCACATCAAAACGGGCGCTCACGCCGAACTCGTGTCAAGAGATAACTCGGCACACAAGTACAATAAAGGAAAAACAGCTTTATCTGAAAAAAAGATAATAATAATAATAATAATAATAATAATAATAATAATAATAATAGTAGTAGTAGTAGTAGTAGTAGTAGTAGTAGTAGTAGTAGTAGTAGTAGTATATTATTATTATTATTATTATTATTATTATTATTATAAACTACTATCACACACTGGTACAGAGAACAAACGAAATCTACCCCACGCCCCTCACCCTTTCCCTTCCTAACCCACTAACAAAATGTAAAATATACCATGTCCCACCTATAACATATAACATGGGAATCACACTTACACACTCAATCTCGCACACTGTTCGACAGACGGGAGAATCTGGAACACAACTCGGTCCATTGAACTGTCCATTGGGGGTCTTGGGGCTACACGGGGAGTCCATCGGGCCGTGGGTTGTAGCGATGGTGGAGGGCGAGGGGTCCACAACTTTCACCCACGTCACCTCCTTGGTCGTCGGCCTGTGTAACCCAGCAGCTCGCTCTCCAAGTGGTGGATTCCGGAAACAAAAGCCAAAAGCTGACCCAGCAAGGGTTCAAATGATACGGCTTCCACACACAAAATCTGTTCTCCATTCAACCGCCCGTCTTCATTGGACCAAAAGGAAAACCCACACAATCATTAGCCACTGGAAACCTGAAAAGAAAGATAACTGAAACACACCTGGGGTTGGGAGGAGTAACCTCCCTGCTCTGGAATTGCCGCAACTGAAAAGAAAAAGGGGGATGACTAGCATTCTCACGCATGCACACAACAACTTCCACCGGCTGAAAAGGAAACCGAACAATTCCCTGCCGCGGCATGGCTGAAAAAAAGCTGGCTCTAGTAAACGCAAAAGTGTTTAAAACAGAAGCCAACGCTCGCCCACTAACTGGACATACTGATACACTATTCGTCAAGGAACAATAATTAAAGTAGAATACCCTTTTGTCACCCCAAGTGAATGTTACAGTCATATGGAAACAAAAGCGTTCTCAGAGATAATAACCTTGTGATAGATACCCACACGTACCACCAGCATAAAACAGTTGAGGAGAACATACTGTCAAAAGTTCTAACCACAAACGGCGATCAATAGAACACAAATTCACAAAGTTATTTACTATCAGTCATGTCATAGGCACATGTCAATGAAACCGAAACATGGAAACTAATTGCGAACGAAAAGGAGGGGGTGTGGGGTGTGAAAAGGGAATGATTCCGAAACAATTGTAGTTAATGAAATAAGTCCGAAGGAAATTATTCTTATAAAATAAAATAACTACACGATTTACGAATGGCGGTCGACTCACCTCAACAGCTTGTGGAAAACACTGAGACGGAGGCCCATATAGCTGCCATAACTTTGCCCCTTGTCCAAAAAACGCTTGGACACTGGTCAGCAGTTGTGTGACCACAGTGGTGCAAAAGATGCTGCCAAACTACGGGAACGAACCCGTTACCAGAGGTTCTGAGGCAGAGAATCTCTCCTCTCTCTCTCTTGCCAGGATGAGAGAAATCAGCTGCACTTTTCGAGTGTGCGAAGAAAACTCCATCCAGGTTCACTCACACGTCAAGTATGCCCACCGTCCAATCAAAACCTTTGCTGCGTACTCATTGCACGTGCAATGCACAGCATTAGATGGAAAAGAGAAATGTTGTACTGGTTGACTCTTTCTCTCCTGCCAGCACCGGGTTTCACCGGGTAGCAGCTTGTCGGGTGCGACAACGACACACCCAGCATTTTTTTTCTGTATGTGAGACAATAACTGCAAACATTTCCGATACCTGGATGGTTTACTCTGAATGATTTACCGTGTGTAGTTTATCATGTTTGATCACTCAATGTTGATTTCTTGATATAGTAATCTTATTCGGATCACAATCTTTTGTTTAAAAGCGAATTCAAGAAAACAAATAATCACTATTCATAGTATTCTATCAAAAACATTTCTTTAACTCATTATCAACTCACTGAAATGGTAATACTAATCCTGGATCAAATCATAAATACATCTGACAATGCGGACGAACAGAAATTTTGATGGTCATATGAGTCCTATTTACGTTTGATAACAGTAAGTGTTGTCGTATCTTGAATAAGAGGTTTAGTTGTTGTTGTTGCTGTTGTTATTTTTGATGTTATCAGATTTAGCGTACTGCGGATCCAAATGTAATATATAATTATGTGATCTCGATATTTTTTCTTCGTTGTTATTGTTGTTGTTGTTGTTGTCGTTGTTGTTGTTGTAAGCTTTCGTCTTTCATACTTCCTTCTACCTGAGAATCTCCATAGTTTCTTGTCAAGGTTTTCGATGCTGGCCAAATCATGACGACCGTCACTGGAATGGACAAGTGTCAACTCGGTCTTCTCTTCAGACGGGACGTTAACTCAGTCTGGTTCCGTGGCCAAGCTGATAAAAAAATATAGTCATCAGAAGGATTATCAGTAGATGGTGTCTTTATCATGTGGCCACAATAAGAACCGGCTTTGGTGAACAGCACGAACACGATTCAGCACCAGTGCAGGGGCTCCTGCTAATTGGATGCCCCACAGCGATTTGAGAAGAAAGAGGGAAAGAGAGAGGCAGAGAAGGAGAGAAAGAGAGAGAGAGAGAGAGAGAGAGAGAGAGAGAGAGAGAGAGAGAGAGAGAGAGATGCAGACAGACAGACAGGCAAACGAACTGCGACGACAACGACAACGACGACGATGATGATGATGATGATGATTGTGATGATGAAAGAGAAGAAGCAAAGTAGGCAAAGAAGACTGGCAGAGAAAGAGAAAGATAGATGAAGACCGGAGGTTGAAGGGGAGATAGATAGCAAGACGACAGTGTAAGCATGTTTCCTTTTGAAAGAAAGAAATATATTATTTAAAAAAGAAGGAAAAAAAAACAATAACCAAAAAACAACCAAAAACAAACAAACAAACAAACAAAAACCAACAACAACAAAACAATAACAACAAGAACAACAACGACAAAAAACAACAAAAACCAGAAAGAATAAGTCCCACTCTGGTACGGGCCCAACATAAACATGAAAATGAAAACCAATAAATAAGTTTAATAATCAGTTTTTTTGTTTGTTTGTTTGTTGTTGTTATTTTTTTTGGTTTAAAAAAAAAAGATTTTTTTTTTTACATAAGTATATATCTATCTTCGGAACGTAAACTGCTCCCCATTTCCTCTAAATAAATATATTAAAAAAGTAGGGGAGCGGTGGGGGTAGGGGGTATGGGGCGAAATGCTGCAAAGGGAAATAAAAAGAAAAAAAAGAAAGTCTTGCAGATTTTCCCCTTCTAAAACTATATAAATAACTGTAGTTTCCATACATTTTCCTTCGAAGAAGACAAGTCCAGAAGGATTCAACAGCATAAATATCTAAGGTAGTGACATTAATATATAGTTCTTAATACGCCTAAAGGTAAATCATTAAAGTCAAACAGAAAAGCAAACCAGAAAAAGTTGATTCGAGAAAACAAATAAAAACAAGTGAATGAAGAAATACTAGGAAAGGGAAATAAAAACGCAAATATATAAATAAATAAATAAATAATTAAGTAAATAAACAAATTTCGTATTGATAAGAATAAACGGATGATGTAAATGCAACCAAAATAGTTAGCATTTTCACAACGATTTGGTTATGGAGAAAATATTTAGTTGTTTTTTGTTGTTGTTTTTTTTCTAATATGCCACAAGCTGTAGTCAACACGAATATCTTGATGGAATATTAGTGGTCTTGAAAGCAATCTGGATCAATGTTCACATATTAGAGCGAGCGCGTGCCAATGTGTGAGTGTGCTTAGCTTTGAGCACGCGCATGCGCGCACACGCTAAAAAGCTTCCGAAAAGTTGACGTCAGCAAAGACATGCAAAAACTTGTAAAGTTTTCCATAAGAAAAAGAAGCAGAGAAAAGAAAAGTGAGAAAAAATTAGAGCCTAATTGGAGTTACCATGACATTTGTGTATTTTTTTCATCCCATAATTACTCAGCTCTTTCCCCTCTCATCACTCTTATTTATCTCTGTCTCTCTGTCTCCCTTCTCTCTCTGTCTCTCCCTTTCACTCTCTTGTTGTTTTTTTCTCTCTTTAAAAAAAATATATATATTTTTCGTTTTTTATTGGTCTTCTTCTTTTCTTTTTTTCTTTTTTTTGGGGGTGGGGGGGGGGGGGGGGGGGGGGGTTGCGACATAATTTGAAATTTGTTCATGTAATGTTTGCATTGAGTATTTATCTATTTTCCCTTTTCATGAGGGCAGGATGAAAACAATCCATTTGGGCTTATTCCTTTCTTCTTGTTCGTTCGTTCTCTGTCTTTTTCTGTTTCCGTCTCTGTATCTCTCTGTGTCGCCTTCTCTGTCTCTCGCTCTCTCTGTCTCTCGCTCTCTCTGTCTCTCTCACTCTCTGTCTGTCTGTCTATGTCTCTGTCTGTCTGTCTATCTGTCTGTCTCATCTGTGTCTCCTTCCTGTTTGCGTGTCCGTCTGTTCTGTTTGTCCTTGTTTATCTCTGTTTGTCTGTTTCACTCTGTCTCTCTGTCCCTGTCTGCCCATGTCTCTCTCTCTCTCTCTCTCTCTCTCTCTCTCTCTCTCTTTCTGATTTGTGAGGCTCGGATTGAGAGCACTTGGACTGAATGCCAACAGAAGATGGTTCGATTCAGACGTGGCAACATCCCCTTGCCCAAAGTGTGGCGAAAGCCCAGAAGTTGAAAACCATTTCTATTTATCCGCAAAAGATACGAAGAATTGCGAAAAAAAAAGACTGTACCTTTTTTCAATACAGTTCCAGCGCAGCTAAAAGATTTATTCGGCATACTGATGACTGAAAATGAAGATATGATACTCTCACTAGCAAAATATGTATCCGAGGCAGTAAATATACGTAAAACGTCTACTATCGGTCCAAATTCTCATTAATCAATTAAAAACTCTCTCTCTCTCTCCCTCTCCCTCTTTCTCTTTCTCTCTCTCTGTCTCTCTCTGTCTCTGTCTGTCTCTGTCTCTCTGTCTCTCTCTCTCTCTCTCTCTCTCTCTCTCTCTCTCACCCCCTTTGTTACGGGCAGATAGACCTAAATAATAAACCATTCAGATTTCAGACCTCTCTCTCTCTCTCTCTCTCTCTCTCTCTCTCTCTCTCTCTCTCCCCCCCCCCCCCCCTCTCTTCTCTACCTCTCTCTCTCTAAATATGAATCTATCACTCTCTATCTATCTGTCTGTCTGTCTGTCTCTCTGTCTGTCTGTCTCTCTGACAACTTTTCTCTGTCATATCCTATCCGTCACATTGTTCCTGTCCCTCCCCACACCTCACACACACACACACACACACACACACACACACACACACACACACACACACACACACACTCCTGACAGACAGACAGACAGACAGACAGGACGGAGGAGGCGATGCCGAGCTCACAGAACGGAAGTAATTTGTCCCACGGCCGACAGACGACGGTTAGCACGTGGCAAGCCCCGGAGCGGGTGGTTCATCAGATAAATCTGTCTTCCTGGGTGATGGCGGTAGTAGCACCATCAGAACTATTTTTTACTTTCTTGATCCATGTATTTCCGTGTCTGTGTCTGCCTCTGTGTCTTGGTGTGCGTGTATGCGTGCTGTCTGTGTTTCTGTCACTTTGGCTCGTGTGTGAGTATGCGGGTTTTTTTATTTGCTTGTTTTTTTTTTTTTTTTTTTTTTCTCTGCAATAGTCTATCTTACTCGGTTGTATGTGGGACTGAGCGGGTAAGCACGGGCAAGCGTTTCTCTGTGTGTGTGTGTGTGTGTGTGTGTGTGTGATCGGAAGTGATTTTTAAATATTTTCTTATTTTACTGGGATTTCATGTATCTTAATGTTAATGTACTGGTTTTATTGCCGTGACGTGTGTTGTGTGCTTGCATACGTCTTACATCCATGTGTATGTGTGTGTGTGTGTGTGTGTGTGTGTGTGTGTGTGTGTGTGTGTGTGTGTGTGTGTGTGTGTGTGTGTGTGTGTGTGTGCATTTTACTTATATAATTATACCATTTAATCCCTGGATGTTTTTATAAATGTATTGCTGTACAATACTTTATGGTCTTAACGTGTCTGTATATGTGTGTGTGTGTGCGTGTGTGTGTGTGCGTGTGTGTGTGTGCATGTCATTTTAGTAATATATACATCTCTTGTTGGATGTTTTCATTTGTAGATATTGTTGCGCAATACCCTATTGTCTTACATGAGTATGTGTGTGGGGAGGGGGAGGGTTTAGTCTATGGTCAGCTATTGGGAATTCTTATTTGACTAGTTTAAATCTATTTTTATGTTGCGCATGATAATTTTATGTTGGTATTTAAAACGAGCCTGTGGTTGCGCAACTTATTTTCCATGTGGATCAATAAAGTGTTTTTGATTTGATTTCACTTGATTGATGCTTCAGCTGGTTCATTTTATATTCAGTCGTTAAAAGCGGGAAGCATTTTCTCTTGCTTTGAATGTAAAATCATTGTTTTAACAAATAGTAGTTACTTTGCTACAAGAATGCAGAAGTGCCAGCAGTAAATGCATACAACCAATCAGATATTCTGGTTTCCACCGAACATAGCTTTAGCTCAGCATACGAGTAACCTAGTTGCTTTGAAAAACGATAGCTTGAATTTAGAGAATTATTTGATTCTCAAGTCCAGTCTTTTAGCACAGAATGGGGCTGAACGATGCTGTACATTACTGTGATAAAGTTAATTTGTATTGAAAAGCAAGTGTTAGGGGTTGAATTGAAACACAATGACCTCGTTTATGGAGAAACTAATATGTACTCATCGTGTATAATTCATTTACTAACTTGTATTCGCTGTTGGTTTCGATTTACAAGAACGGATAACTAGGGATTACTACGGAAAGCTTATACAGTGTTAACTGGATGCAAAAGGTAAAAAGACATGGGATTCAAAAGTTCGTTATAAGTTGTATCATGTTTGGTTTTGGTTTTTATGGGAAAATGAAGGTGTGACAGATTGCGTGCAGATGGCAAGAGTAGGATTTCCATGTTAATGATAATAATAACAATAATGGCAATAATAGTGATAATATGTTTTCCATGTACAGGGCATTTGTATTGAAAATAATGCTAAGGTATACTTGCGGATGACCTTAGACAAGCGTATGTTTCTCTGTTTGGTTCGTGTTCGTGTGTGTGTGTGTGTGTGTGTGTGTGTGTGTGTGTGTGTGTGTGTGTGAGACGCACAGGAAACAGATTTACCTAATGATATCCATCCAATTCAGGACTTATGTGCTAACCGTAGCCTATTCCGTCGGACGTGGGGCAAATTACTTCCGTTCTTTGACCTACAGCGCCTCCTCCTCCTGCCTGTCTATCTGCCCACAGAGAGAGATAGCGATAGTTACGGAAGAGGATGTGGATGTCATTTATAAGCCGTTGCCCCCTCATGAACGGGTGCAATACACAAATAAGCTTGAGCAAAAAATAAAAACCGAAAAAAAATGTATGAAGTTGCAACAGATCTCCAACGCAATGAATATTGCCTTGGGCAAAATATACCGTCACATTCCTTATGAATAAGTAAATAAATGAACAGATAAACCAATAAATAAATAAGTTAACAAATAATCAAATGAATAAATAAATGAAAAAATAAAGAGATAAATAAATAGATAAACGAATGAATAGATACATAAATGAATAAATAGAAAAATAGTAAATAAATACTTACAACACAATACAATGCAATGCAATTCAGTACATTACAATGCAATACAATACAATGCAATGCGTGCAATACAATGCAATACAATATAACACAACACAACACAATGCAATGCAACACAACACAACACAACGCAACACAACGCAACGCAACACAACACAACACAACACAACACAACACAACACAACACAACACAAGACAACGCAACGCAACACAACACAACACAACACAACGCAACACAACACAACGCAACGCAACGCAACGCAACGCAACGCAACGCAACGCAACACAATACAATGCAATGGGATACAATGCAATGGGATACAATGCAATGTAATGCAATACAACACAACACAACACAACACAACACAATACAACACAACACAATACAACACAACACAACACAACACAATACAACACAGCACAACACAACACAACACAACACAATACAATGCAATGCGATACAATGCAATGTAATGCAATACAACACAACACAACGCAATACAATACAACACAACATAACGCAATGCAATATAATGCATTACAATACAACACAATGTAACACAATGCAATGCAATGCAATACAACACAACGGAATGCAATACAATACACCACAATACCTTTCTAACTCTCCTGCCTTGCTGTGTTCCCCTGTTACAGGAGTGGAACGACATGTACCTCAACTGGACAAAGGAGAACTACGGCAACATCACCAAAGTGCGGGTGAGGAATGAGGACATCTGGAAACCCGACATCAAGCTCTACAACTAGTGAGTAACTCTGTCTGCACTCAGTGATGGACAACAACAACAACAACATGATATTTTTATGCGGAGTGATGGCCAAGAGGTAACGCGTCCGCCTTGGAAGCGAGAGAATCTGAGTGCGCTGCTTCGAATCACGGCTCAGCCGCAGATAGTTACTCCCCCTCCACTAGACCTTGAGTGGTGGTCTGGACGCTAACATTCGGATGAGACGATAAACCGAGGTCCCGTGTGCAGCATGGACTTAGCGCACGTTAAAGAACCCACGGCAACAAAGGGGTTTTTCCTGGCAAAATTCTGTAGAAAAATCCACGTCGATAGGAAAAACAAATAAAACTGCACACAGGAAAAAATACAAAAAAAAAAAAAATGGGTGGCGCTGTAGTGTAGCGACGCGCTCTCCATGGGGACAGCAGCCCGAATTTCACACAGAGACATTTGTTGTGATAATAAAATAATGTTGTTGGTGCGTTGTTGTTGTTGCTGTTGGGGGGAGGCAGGAAGGTGGCGGAATGGTTAAGACGCTCAGCTGCCAATACACAAGAGTCCGTGAGGGTGTGGGTTCGAATCCCGCTCTCGCCCTTTCTCCAAAGTTTGACTGGAAAACAAAACTGAGCGTTTAGTCTTTCGGATGAGGAGACAATGCAAGGTCTTGTGGGCAGCTCTCTCCTGGCGCACTGAAAAAAGAACACATGGCAACGAAAGTGTTCTTCTCTGGCGAAATTATGTAAAAAGAAATCCACTCTCACAAGTACACAACTACCTAAGCATGCACTCAAGGCCTGACAAGCGCGTTGGGTTCTGCCGCTGTCAAGCATCTGCCTAGCAGATGTAATGTTTATCGTATATGGATTTGTCCAAACACAGTGACGCCTCCTTGAGAAACTGAAACTGAAACTGTTATTGTTGTTGATGTTGTTGTTTTCCATTGCTCCTGGTCATGTTGACTTTAATGTTGGTGTTCGTGTTGTTGTTGTTGATGATGATGATGTTTAGTTGTTGTTTCTTGATGAAACTCTAGTTATTGATGATGATAATAGAACAGAATATAGATCATGTCTTTATTACCAAGTGTACCGGGGTCACAAGGAATATTGTGGGGGTGGGGGGATGGGGGGGCGGGGAGGATAGTACATAACAAGGTACGAACATAAATCGAAAATTATACACAAACACAGATACAGTTGAAATTAGGATACATACAAGTGCATATCAATATAAAAAAAAACTTGTGCATACTCAAAACATGCACGCAATGCACACACACACACACACACACACACACACGCGCGCGCGCGCGCGCGCGCGCTTCTTCAGTGAAGAAACGATCAAAAATGAAACTAGGTCAATCTAATTGAGGGGAAGGCCAGGGGGCGGGGGGCGGGGGAGTCCGGAATTCTCAAATTGTAACAAATAATGATCAATATAAAAATTAAAAAAAAGAAGACAAAAACAAACAAACAAACAAACCAAAAAAACCCACACCTGATCCTGTTCAATATTTTTTTGTCATCACGTATTGCGTTCTGGCCCTGTGTGTTGGCCTTGTTTTCCCTCAATTTCACGTGGGGAAGGAATAATTAAGACGTTCCGCTTAATATAACAAACATCTTATGACAAATACAGTTAGACCCAGCAGAAACTGTCAACCGTTCACCTCAGGTCATGGATTCCACGTGTTTTTATTTGCTTATTTATTTATTTATTTTATTTTATTTTTATTCATTTTTAAGGAACGGGAAATAAACCATAGATTCTCAAACTCTGTGTGTGTGTGTGTGTGTGTGTGTGTGTGTGTGTGTGTGTGTGTGTGTGTGTGTGTGTGTGTGTGTGTGTGTGTGTGTGTGTGTGTGTGTGTGTGTGGAGGGGTGTGTGTGTGTGTGTGTGTGTGTTATTTAACTAACCACCCTCTCCCTAACCCTCGCTCCAATCTCACTTTAGATTTCGTTGGTGAATTATCAATGACCGATATAAACGTTGCTATAATAATGCATTGCATTTGACTGACTCTCTGTCTCTGTCTCTGTGTCTCTGTCTCTGTCTCTGCCTCTCTCTCTCTCTCTCTCTCTCTCTCTCCTACACACACACACACACACACGCGCGCGCGCGCACACACACACACACACACACACACGTTCGCACGCACACACACACACACACACACACAAGCAAACAAACAAACAAACAAACAAACAAACAAGCAAACAAACAAACAAACAAACACACGCTTATCCAGTGAAGAGGAGAAACAAGAATAAAACTAGGTCAATCCAATTGGGTGGGGGGGTGGGGGGTCCTGAATCCTTAAATTGTTAAAAAAAAAAAGAAAAAAAAAAAAAGAAGACCATGATTCTATTTGTATCAATTTTCTTTGTCACAACTTGTTCAGCTGTGCCCTAGTAAGCGCCAGCATGGCCATCCCTGTTTTGCCTCAAACTCGCGTGGGGGTGGGCGGCGGGGGTATTTGGACGTTCCACTTAAAATGTATAACAAACAGCTTATGACATGGAAATGACATCCCATGACAAATGCAGTTAGACCCAGCCGAAGCTGTCAGACGTTCACCTACTTTAAAGCTTTCACATTTAGAACAAGAAAGGCAAGGCCTTCAAGACTCACTTGTGATGCACACTGAAAGAAAAAAAATGTAAAGAAAAAAAAAACTCGTTAAAATTATACTAACATTTTTTTTAAAATTTGCTGAAATGTGTTCTCTGTGTGTGTGCATATATATATATATATATATATATATATATATATATATCTTTGCGTGGGGAAAAAAAAGCATACAACAGAAAAAAAAGTTTCAAAGCAGATTCGAACCATGGATGTTGGGGTGGAGAAAGAGAGGTTTCATGCACTGAGCTAACGCAGGATTCAACGTTGACGGTTCAAAATTTTTATTTAGTCACAATATGTGTCCGTTTTTTTTTATGGATCTTAAAATCCTAGTTTGACAAGATTGTATTTACACTCACTGCGAAACTACAATGTCCATTCAATTCCTCTTTTCTGTTCATTTTAGTTAGATCAGTATCCACTTTAAAACATTCATATGCAGTAAACACGTGGCCATCGCGTCAGGATTTGCAACATGTTTTGTCAAGATCTGCACAGACCAGGCAAAAATGGCTGACCATAACTCAGTGAAGCGATCAATTCAAATGTTCTTTTATGTTCATTCAAGTTGATTCAGTGCCCACTTTAGAATATTCATATGCAGTATACACGTCAATAATGTAGTCAGTGTCACTGTATGTGTTCTGTCTAGAATTTGTATTTCTTTGCTTTTAAGTACGAACAAGAAAAACGAGGTCATGGCGTCTTCTTACAAGTTCGGGCAGCTGCAAAGGGGTGACAGTGTTTTTGGAATCCGGAACTAGCATCAACGAAGTAATCCGTTAATGATTCGGAAATACGGCTGAATTGGGAGATGTACAATTTATCATTGGTATGACTGTGACGTATTTTTTCCTACTATGTTTCAGCCAAATTTGGTATAGGCAGACAAAGTATGTCCAATAAATATTGACAATGTATAAATTTACCGTGGACACACAGACATACATACAGATAGAAACAAAGACAACTGAACACCAGTATATAACATGAACTCACTTTGTTTACGCAAATGAGTCAAAAAAAGAAAACGGAAAAAAAATAAACATTTGGTGTTTTATAGATTGACAATGTGTGTATGTGTGTGTATGGAGGGGGGGGGGGAGTGCTCGTGTATGTGCATGTGTGTGAGTGCGTGTGTGTGTGTGTGCGTGCGTGCGTGCGTGTGTGTGTGTGTGTGTGTGTGTGTGTGTGTGTGTGTGTGTGTGTGTGTGTGTGTGTGTGTGTGTGTGTTTAGAGCTCTCTTCCCGTTATTATTTTTCTCTGTAGTCTGTGTCTCCGTTACGGATTCTGCCTCCCTCTCTCAGTCTCTGTCAGTGTCTGACAGCCTCTCTCTGTCTATCTGTCTGTCTGTTTCTGTCTGTCTCTGTTTGTATGTCTGTCAATTTGTCTCCCTCCCTCTCTACCTCCTCTCTCTCTCTCACTCTGTCTCTCTCCCTCTTTCTCTGTCTCTTGTGTCAAAATCATACGCTGAAGGAATGCTCAGAGGAGGATCTATTTTGATTTTTCTTTAAGCTGTCCAAAGATATTTATATCTTTTCATCCGTTTCTCCCTCCCTCCCCCACGTGTATTCATGTTTTGGCCAGACTGATTTCGCTCAACAGTCAATTTCCGCAGTGTTTCTGATTCCTTTTCAATCTTTCTTAAACATAATCTCCGGCGTTGCTTGAAGAAGAGATCGGAAAAGGTGATCTGACCTTTAGAACATCCCAATGGACCTGTCAGTTTCAGGAAAAGGAAACCTCCACCTTGAAAAAAAGGACTAATTGTGTGAGCCCCGAACGCTTATTTCGATGTCAACCGCAGAACTCGAAAGAAAAGGTAGATGATATATACAAAATGGGATGGGGTAAAGCTAGGCTATTACTTAAAACGCATTACAAGAGATAAGCTAAAATAATATAAAAAAATATAAGAAAGTAAGAAAACCGTGTGCACAAGAACAAGAAAATTAAAAGTAGCTTTAATCGATGGGGAAAAATGCAGAATGTTCCGTCTTTATAATTCCACTGGAAGCATCAAGGAAAACAGAAACTGTTGTTGTCGTCCAAATAGTGTGTGTGTGTGTGTGTGTGTGTGTGTGTGTGTGTGTGTGTGTGTGTGTGTGTGTGTGTGTGTGTGTGTGTGTGTGTGTGTGTGTGTGTGTGTGTGTGTGTGTGTATGCGTTTGTGTTGATAAAAGACACAGAATGCAGAAAAAAGGGATGTTTCGTTATGTTTCTTGCTCACAAAACAGCTCGGAAATGAAAGTTGCTGTCAAACGCAGAATTTGAAAGACGGGGTCTAATATGAACGGCTGCCAAGCACAGAAGTGAAACGATGACATAAGTGGATGTTCAATGGAAAGACGACGCTAACATATATAAGTTAGCCTGCGGTCAATATATCCAGCCACTTACACAAAGTCCGTCTTTTTTTGTCTTTTTTTTCCTCCTCAATACATATACGGACGACAGTCAATTTTCTATGTTTCTCTGATGCCTTTTTCCCTCACCAACATAATCTCCAGTCTTGTTTCTTTCTTTTCTTTTTTTTACCCCGTGTTTTGATCTCTTTGTTAGAACAGGAGATAGACCGGCTGATCGGACCTTTAGAACATCCCAACAAACCTGTCTATAAGGAAACCTTCATCAGAAAAGGGGTTAATTGGCTACGTGAGCCCCCGAATGATTGATTATTTGCTGTCAACCGCGAGAACTTGAAAGGACAGGCTCTTGACATATACAGTGGACTGGGGTAAGGCGTGTAGTTTGGCTATATCTCGTCAGATGCTTTGTTGGGGAGGGGGGGGGGGGGGAAGCAAACCAGTAAACAAATGAAAAGTGTTTGTATTGTACATAATAAAACACATGAGTGACTTTCAGATTAAGCATTCTCATTTTTTTTTTAAGTATAATTATGCTGTTACCTGCCGAATTAAAATAAATAGATAAATAAATGAAAAGGCGAAAAGGGGCAAGTGCCCTTTGCCTGAAACGGTTTGAAAAGAAAAACAACTGTTTGTTGTCAGCTGCAGAAATTAAACTGAAACTGATGTTGTCAGTCAAAAAGTGCGCTCATGTATGTATGCTTGTATATGTGTGTGTATGGTGTGTGCGAGTTTGTGTGCAAGTTTGTGTGTGTGTGTGTGTGTGTGTGTGTGTGTGTGTGTGTGTGTGTGTGTGTGCGTGTGTGTGTGTGTGTGTGTGTGTGTGTGTGTGTGCGTGTTTTTTTGTTTTGTTTTTTGTTTGTTTTTGTTTTTTGTTGTTTGTGTGTGTGTGTGTGTGTGTGTGTGTGTGTGTGTGTGTGTGTGTGTGTGTGTGTGTGTGTGAGAGAGAGAGAGAGAGAGAGAGAGAGAGAGAGAGAGAGAGAGATCATAATCTCAGACGTAGAGAATGTTGCGATGTGGTTCTTGCTCACAAAACAGCTCAGAAAAAAAAGAGTTCTCAAACGCAGAATTTGGAAAACGAACAGATACAAGATGTAAGAATCATATTGTGACATACCGGTTTGTCAAAACAAAATCCACATTGAAAAACAATGATTTCACAGTTCGAAGTTGAAAGGCTGCCAAGC
>NC_134876.1:101189167-101206667 GCF_041734735.1 Babylonia areolata | reverse complement strand
GGCAGCATGTGTGTACGTGTGTGTGTGTGTGTGTGTGTGTGTGTGTGTGGGTGCGTGCGTGCGTGCGTGCGTGCGTGCGTTTGATTGTGTGTGCATATAATTTTCTTTTTCCCTCTAAATGGAAGAGCGGTGAAGTCACATGGTGATGTTGTGTGGTTCAGGTATGAACATCTTCGTGGCGTTCTTCGTCCTCTTGTTACTGCTGGCAGAATCCACACCCCCTGCGGCGTCCAGTATACCTCTGATCGGTGAGCTGGGCAGGACATGACCATCATGCATGTGTGTGTGTGTGTGTGTGTGTGGTATTTGCCTGATTTTCGTTTTCACCTAGGGATGAAAATGGCCGTATGGTTAAGACGCTTATCAGCCAATCCAGTGTCCCTGAGTGTGTGGGTTCGAATCTCGCCCTTGCCCTTCTCCCACGTGAGCGTCTAGCCACTCTGATGTGACGATAAACCGAGGTCCCGTGTGCAGCACGCACTTTGCGCACTGAAAAAGACTCAATGGTAACAAATGTGTTGTCTCGTGGCAAAATTATGCAGAAAGAAGCCCACTCTGATACCAGCACAAATATATACTCATGCACTCAAGGCATGACTAAGGCTCAGGCATCTGCCTGGCAGATGTGGTGTAGCTTATATGGATTTTCCGAACGCAGTGACGCCCCCATGAGCTGGTAAGTGACTGTCTATTGCTTGCACACACACACACATATGTGAGATACTGCTTTGCTTGCACACCCCCATGTGGGACATTATTTCGCTTGAAATTATGGTAGACCTGTCTCGGTGTCTGGCTGTGCCGGGGCAGTATTGGTTAACACGTTTAACATCTGTTTCAGTGTTCACCAGTGATCAAGGTTCGAACCCTCGTTTCAGCATGGTGTTGTGTGCCTGTGATAAGCACTTGTATTTGTACTTCTTTTTTTTTTTATCACAACAGATTTCTCTGTGTGAAAATCGGAGGGAGAGCGCGTCGCTACACTACAGCGCCACCCTTTTTTTCATTTTAATTTGTGTGTGTGTGTGTATGTGTGTGTGTGTGTTTTGTTTTCAATGACTACTCTACCAACTATATTGTACAATCACACAGTAATGTATACTTAATTCATTGGGCTTGTTGTTGTTGTTTTCAGGTGCCTATTACTGTTTAAACATGATCCTGATCACACTGTCCACTCTACTGTCCGTGGTGGTGGTCAACCTGTACTTCCATGGCTCCAGAACACAAGTTCCCAGACTCTTCAAAAAGGTCGGTTTTCTTATTAGTAACTCATAACAAGAAAAACAAAACAAAACAAAACACCCCCACCCCTCCAAAAAACAACGACAAAAAACAAACAAACAAACAACAACAACAAATCATTTACAATCTTTTTTACTCTGCACCATAACAAATTAAATAAATTAAAAAAACAAACAAACAAAAAAACAAACAAACGTGATGATCATTTACAGGTTGTTTCTTTTGTTTATTGGATCTATATTGATTTATTTTACTGCTCTGTCACTACAGATTTGACCGTGTGAAATAGGGCTGCTTTCCAGAGGGAGAGCGCGTATCTGCACTGAAAGCGCCACCCCTGTTTTAGTTTTCTTTTCTTTTTTTTTTTTTGGTTTGTTCCTGCATTCTCCCCCTCCCGCCCCCCCCCCCCCAACCCCCACTTACTCCCCCCCCCCTTTTTTTTTCTCCAGAGAGAGAAAGCACTGGTGAGTGTGAGGGTTCGAACCAGTGCACACAGATCATCTCGCTTCCTTTGCGGACTCTTCACCTCTAGGCCAAAACTTCCCCTTTTTTCTGTATTCTTAGTATTGATGTTTACTGCTTTGCTGCACATGGATGTTTCTGTTTATTGGTTTTTTCCATGATGCCAGCTGAATGCGTTTTGTAAAAAAAGCAGGATTTTCTTTGATTGCGTTCCGTGTGTCTGAATATTTGTGTTTCGTTATTCTTGTAACCTTGTGCTCGTATCTAAACATCTTGTGTCTTTCATGTGGACAGTCTTCTTGACTCCTGTGGTGAAAAGGCGTTACGATCAAAACAGAGTACACACATTCACACTCGCACGCGCGCACGCGCGCGCATGCACACACACACACATACACACACACACACACGCACGCGCGCACATTTTTTTACCCACCCACACGCGAGAACAATATTTCTATATCCTGCTGTGGAAAGACATTAAAATATTTTTTTTTTATGGACAACACACACACACAAACACTGTACACGCACACACGTACACACACACACACACACACACACACACACACACACACACACACACACACACAAGCACACACACACACACACACACACACACACACAAGCACACACACACACACACACACAAGGACACACACACACACACACACACACACACACACACACACACACACACACACACACCCTCTGTCGATGTCCCCCCCCTTCCCTCCCCGAAGAAAGGTCTGGCAAGAACCCCCGACCCCCTTGTACCTATTATGTCTGTTGTTGTGGGCAGCTGATGCTGGACGTCTTCGCAAGGGTCTTCTGCATGCGGGCCCAGCTGGTGGGGCTCATGGACCAGGCCAGCAACACCAAGGCGGCGCTCTACGTCAAGAACAACCGCGAGAAGCGCCACCAGGAGATCAAGTACGACCGAGTGGGCATGTTCGAAATGCAGGGCGAAGTCCCCTGGCAGCATCCGCCACCCACCTCCAACGGGAACCCCAACCTGGGCAGCGACCCGGACGTGTCTGCGGAGACCCTGGGCAACCTGCCGTCACAGTGCAGCAGCCTGGAGTGGGAGGTGAAGGAGATCCGGAGGCACCTGAAGGCCATGTCGGACCGCACAGGCGGACAAGGACGACATGGAGAAGAGGGCCCGGGAGTGGAAGGTGGTGGCCCTGGTGCTGGACCGCCTCTTCTTCTTCATCTACCTGATCGTGCTGCTCGTGTCCGCCTTCACGCTGTTCGAGACCACGCTGGTTCAGGAGGGGCCCGCCGACAAGAAGGGAGGGAAGGGGGGGACGTGATGGTGACCTCTGTCCTCTGATGGACGATGAAGGGGAAGGGTAGGGGGTAGGGGGGGAGAGAAGGGGGAGAGGGTAAGGGGTTGGGGTTGGATGGGTTGACGTAGTGGTGGTGGACTTGGCAAGCGGGGTGTCCATTGTTGTGCTGGAGTTGTTGCTTGAAACAATGTTAACAAGAAATGCCAGTGTACAGTTGTAACCTTATAGATCAGATGGTATGACATTTACAAGAGACCAACCTGCACATGCAGTCATTGTTGATTTTTATCTTCAGCGACTTGTGTTTGAGCTGTTGTTTATCAGCGGACAGCTTGTGAAGAAATACAGCAGTGTGTCTCCAACAACACTCCATACCCGTGTCGTTGAAGTGACCAAACTATGGACACAACAAAACACATGGGTCATAACCGAAGAAGCACGAACGATCAACACAACTATTGTAGACAGACAGAGCCTCTGCGTTTCAGAAAACGTTGAAATGCTCTCCCCCCCCCATTCCGCCCCCCCTCGCCCCCCACCCCCACCCCCCCAAAAAGGGGGGGTGGGGGTTGAGGGTGTGTGGGAGACACTACAAAGAAATGTGAATACCTATGTTGTAAGTGAGAAAAGATCATCACAAACAAAGTGTACCAGACTCAGAGTGCTTACAGGTGGACAGGACAATGTCAGGTATGCAATACATCTGTCTGAGTCTGCTGCTTATTCCATTTTTTTTTTCTTTTCAGTAACGTCAGCTTAAAACTGCTAAGAATGATGAAAACTAAGCTGTTCAAAGCATTGTAGGTCCGAATACGATACGGACAGTTGCAGTTCTAGTACCAGTTGAATTCAGAAAACGTTAAATGGAAACAAAGCATTTTTTTTTTTAACAGTAATACATAAGTTTCTTGATGAATGCTTCTCCAAAAGTGACAGACCTTTAAGCCATCATCTGGTAGAAGGTCCCATCTGGTTCAAGCCAGAGTGCATATATAAAGAAAAAAATACGAAAAAAAATATGACCCACCAAACTACAAACGACAAAAACCATGCACATTATTTAACAGGACATGTAACTGAAACGAAAGCGAAAACTGTTGGACTACACATTAAAATGTAAGCCTATAATGCGGGCATTTTCTAAGCGTTTTCATTAAGAGACTCAGAAAGGCATCCTCTGCATTGTTCTTGCTAACTGCCTTCACCGCCTCGCATTCCTTGCCACACACGTTAGCTGTGCAATCAGGTGCAAGTAGCTGGTCAGGCTAAGGCAACGGTTTGAGGCCAAGGCATTGCAGCGACGTCAATATAACAATGGCACGTCTTTTGCGAAGGATAGAATGCAGCTGACATTGGAAAATATACCAACTTCATGTCCAGGTTAAACTGCCATCAACAGGCTTCCGGTCACTGAGCAGTCATCCTTTGAAATTTAGAAATGACAGGACGCTGAAATTTAAACGAGATATAGATACATAATCAATTTGATTCGATGCAAAGATTAGACAAGATCAAATAGAGTGAATACGTTGTTCACATATCCATTTCTAAAATTCCATTCAAAGCAAAGGTTTAGATAGAAATCGAATGCAATGAAAAATGTGTTTAAATATGCTTTTTTTTCTAGAAAGACTATTGACGCTATGGGGGTAGCACAAACTGTATGTACGTAACTGAAGGTGAAGACTTTTTTAAAATCTGAAGATAGAATCTGCTCAGACAGACTTGTTGTGATGGCAGTGCTTTGCTACGTGATGTGACTTCCGGATGACTGCACCAATCATTGATAAGTATCACACGATGTGACTTCCGGATGACTGCACCAATCATTGATAAGTATCACACGATGTGACTTCCGGATGACTGCACCAATCATTGATAAGTATCACACGGTATGACTTCCGGATGACTGCACCAATCATTGATAAGTATCACACGGTGTGACTTCAGGATGACTGCACCAATCATTGATAAGTATCACACGATGTGACTTCGGCATGACTGCACCAATCATTGATAAGTATCACACGATGTGACTTCAGGATGACTGCACCAATCATTGATAAGTATCACACGATGTGACTTCAGGATGACTGCACCAATCATTGATAAGTATCACACGATGTGACTTCAGGATGACTGCACCAACCATTGATAAGTATCACACGACGTGACTTCAGGATGACTGCACCAATCATTGATAAGTATCACACGATGTGACTTCGGCATGACTGCACCAATCATTGATAAGTATCACACGGTGTGACTTCAGGATGACTGCACCAATCATTGATAAGTATCACACGATGTGACTTCGGCATGTGTATAATGATCATAATGTAAATATGAATCACCCATTGTAAACCATCCGCGCGGACATCTCTGTAAATGGACGTAACTACGTAAGTATGCATTAGTACATGATTCTAACTGTGTACATAAACATGATGCATTGTATATAAGTGTCTCACATGATGTGCGCAAAATCGACATCTTGCAAAGAGCAATGCTTATCATTCTTGGAATCAGCTAGCGTGCAGACAGTCAGTTTCTATGTCCGTTGTCCTTCAGCCCTCAATCCCAAAGCATGTATGTGTCTATCCGCGCACTTTTTTTTTCTTTTTTTGGGGGGAAGGGGGGGGGGGGGGGATGGCGTGCAGACTTTCCCTTTCTATCCGATCCGAGCGGCCACTGGCATCCAAACCATCACTTTAGCCTCAGGCACGCTGTTGTCAGGCCACAGCCGGTCAGCACCAGTGCCCTTGTGTCGTGGGGGAACATGTTCCGCTTCTCTGGAAGTCTGGAAATTTGAGTTGGCTGCTTGCTTGGCTGGTTGCTTGCTTTAGTTGATTGCTGTGTGTGTGTGTGTGTGTGTGTGTGTGTGTGTGTGTGTGTGTGATGGAGATCAATGTGGTGATGACTGGAGATGATACTGACGATAAGGAGGGCGACAATTATAAAAATCATCGACGTGTTGGTTGTTGTATCCACTAAGTGATAAGAATGATAAATATGAATATGAAATATGATCACTTATGATAAATGAGTGATATTTAACGATGATCTATCTAGCTTTGTTTTGCTGTTGTTGTTTTGTTGTTGACGTTGTTGCTGTTGTTTTTGTATTGAAATCATACACTTGTTTTTGTATACAATGCGAGTTCACTGGGGGGAGGGGGTGGGAGAGAGACAGAGAGAGAGAGAGAGAGAGGGGGGGGGGGAGTCCTACAAAGGAGGTTTCCTCCAGCATTTCTTGTCATGAGTTACATTTTAATGCATTTACCTACTTATCACTTTGTTGATTTTCACATTTTCATTTTATATCATTGTTTCACACAAAACTAGGCTGGGCTTTTAAGGCTTACACAGTGCATTAGATTTATGGCAAGGGAGGCACCTGCTTTTTTTTTTTCTTTTACAGTAGATATGGTGTCGGATTAGTCATGCTTTGTGACGAAAGCACTACTGTTGTGCGCGATAATTATTACGTTAAAAAACAACAACAGCATATTAAGCAGGGTTATGATAAAGGAAAAACTAGTGCAAGTTGAAGACAAGTGTGGTTCAATAATTATAGGCATCACCAATCCGGTATGGAATCATTGCCATGTTTACATAAGTATCTCTAGGCACAAACTACAGGCGTAAAAAAACAAAAAAACAACAACAACAACAACAACAAAAAAACATGTAAGCTGTGAAACATGACTGACCTTGATAAAAAGTTTCAACGTTTTGGACTATAAATTGGACTTGAGGGACCATGCTAACTGGAAATATCCAATTCTTTGTGTTATTCAGCAGGACAAAGGAAAGAGGGGCCGAGATGTGAGCACACATCAGGTTATGAACATTGATAGAGAACAGTCATAGGGAGAGGGAAGAAAAACGTCAGGAGTAGGTCAGAAGTGGGATATGTGTGTGTATATATATATATATATATATATATATATATATATATATATATATATATATATATATATATATATATATATATATATATATGTGTGTGTGTGTGTGTGTGTGTGTGTGTGTGTGTGTGTGTGTGTGTGTGTGTGTGTGTGTGTGTGTGTGTGAAATAACAAACAATGTCGACAAGTGGAGAGATGGCCTAGAGGTAACCCGTCCGCCTAGGAAGCCAGAGAATCTGAACGCGCTGGTTCGAATCACGTCTCAGCCGTCGACATTTTCTCCCCCTCCACTAGACCTTGATTGGTGGTCTGGACGCTAGTCATTCGGATGAGACGATAAACCGAGGTCCCGTGTGCAGCATGGACTTAGCGCACGTAAAGGAACCCACGGCAACAGAAGGGTTATTCCTGGCAAAATTATGTAGGAAAATTCACTTCGATATGAAAAACAGATGAAAAAAAAAATGTAGGCAAAAAATTATTTTAAAAAAAAAGAAAGAAAAAAAGTGACGCTGTAGTGTAGCGACGCGCTCTCCCCGGGAAGAGCAGCCCGAATTTCACACAAAGAAATCTGTTGCAAAAAAAAGGAAAAGAAAAAAAAAAATAAATACAAGAAAAAATGACGCGTAGCAAACGGTATATCTATCTTATTGTTTTGTGGATTTTGTGATATTCTTGCGGTATTACAGTGTGGTTTGCAATTGTTTAATGATACAATCGACTGGGTCATATTACAGACAACTGTCTTTTGAAGTCTGAATTAATTTGTTGACACATGCAGTCATGCGAAGAGAAACAAAAGACGATTAGAAAGTGTTTTGGCCTTGTTCAAAATACACTATCATTATAAAGTGCTTTGACCTTGTTCAAAATACACTATCATTATAAAGTGCTTTGACCTTGTTCAAAATACACTATCATTATAAAGTGCTTTGACCTTGTTCAAAATACACTATCATTATAAAGTGCTTTGACCTTGTTCAAAATACACTATCATTATAAAGTGCTTTGACCTTGTTCAAAATACACCATCCATTATAAAGTGCTTTGACCTTTTCAAAATACACCATCCATTATAAAATGCTTTGACCTTGTTCAAAATACACTATCCATTATAAAGTGCTTTGACCTTGTTCAAAATACACTATCCATTATAAAGTGCTTTGACCTTGTTCAAAATACACTATCCATTATAAAGTGCTTTGACCTTGTTCAAAATACACCATCCATTATAAAGTGCTTTGACCTTGTTCAAAATACACTATCCATTATAAAGTGCTTTGACCTTGTTCAAAATACACTATCTATTATAAAGTGCTTTGACCTTGTTCAAAGTACACTATCCATTATAAAGTGCTTTGACCTTGTTCAAAGTACACTATCCATTATAACGTGTTTTGATCTTGTTCAAAATACACTATCCATTATAAAGTGCTTTGACCTTGTTCAAAATACACTATCATTATAAAGTGCTTTGACCTTGTTCAAAATACACTATCCATTATAAAGTGCTTTGACCTTGTTCAAAATACACTATCCATTATAAAGTGCTTTGACCTTGTTCAAAATACACTATCCATTATAAAGTGCTTTGACCTTGTTCAAAATACACCATCATTATAAAGTGCTTTGACCTTGTTCAAAATACACTATCATTATAAAGTGCTTTGACCTTGTTCAAAATACACCATCATTATAAAGTGCTTTGACCTTGTTCAAAATACACCATCATTATAAAGTGCTTTGACCTTGTTCAAAATACACTATCTATTATAAAGTGCTTTGACCTTGTTCAAAATACACTATCATTATAAAGGACTGAGAAAAACCTGAGAAGTGTGGTCAGACGAATCCGAGACCAGAATAAGGTAACTAAAAACCTCAAAACATTACATCGACATGGACTAGATTTTTCTAAATAGCTCAATAGACAATTAGAGGTACCAAGCAAATGAGAGACAGACACACACACACACACACACACACACACACACACACACACACACACACAAAGGGAGAGACAGACAGACAGACAGACAGACAGACAGAGACAGACAGAGACAGAGACACAGAGAGAGAGAGAGACAGACAGACAGACAGACAGAACATGCAGACACAGACAGAAACAGAGGCTGTTGCGTCAAGTGCGGAGTGACGCCCGTTGGTGTTATAAACATCAGTTCGCAGTACGAGTGAACGTACGGTGATAAAGTCCACGTCACACTGACCAAATTGGTGGCTCACACACTGACAGAAGAATGTGACCTGCGTTGCTGTGTGCTGTCAACAAGCCCATTCAGTGAATCAGCTCTCGTGCAGAGCGACGCGGGATATGAATATGTGTTGGTTCGTGAAGAAAAAAAAATGAAATGATAAAAAGAGGGTTGCGATGTGTTGTCACAGAGTGGAGCTTCTGTTTCCATCAGTCTCGGCTGACCTGGCTGTGCATCAGTGTCGGCAGCAAGGCTGAGAATCAAAGTGCTCACGCTGACTCTTTCATCACCCTCACTGGTTGTTTCATCCCCAATTTCCACCCCCCCCACCCCCCCCCCCCCCCCCCCCCCCCCACCTCTACGCCTGTATGTTTATGTGTGTCTCTTTGTCACTCTTTCTGTCTCTGTCTCTACCTGTCTGTCTGTCTCTGTCTCTCTCTGTGCCTCTCTCATGTCTATTTATGTCTGTCTCTTCGTCACTCTTTCTGTCTCTGTCTGTGTTTCTGTTTCTGTCTCTTTCTCTCTATGTCTCTGTCTGTCTGTCTCTTTCTCTGTCTCTCTCTGTCCCCCCCCCCTCTCTCTCTCTCTCTCTCTCTCTCTCTCTCTCCTTGCCTCTGACATTCGAAAATCCGTTTCTTTTGCAACATGATCTAGAGTTCCAACATTCGACAGGTATAAAAGAGGGAATTTTAGTTTCCAAACTAGGTTTTGCTCTTTCATTTTCTTTTACCTTTCTTCCTCTTTCTCTCTAACTCAGATTCGTTTTCTGTCCTTTTTTTCTTCCATTTTTACTTTTTTTTCCCCAGTTTGCGTTAGAAATACAAAACTGGGTCCTTTAAGGTGTCCTCATGACATAAAAGGAACAAAATATGGTGTACTCGTAAATTTCATTTAATTTTAGTTCTCATTTGTTGTTGTTGTTGTTGTTGTAGGGATAACTGGTTAGAATAAACATCAAATCTGAGCTTAGTGTGAACAAAATGATGAACTGATACACTGACATAACTGAAACTTTACTCAGTCACTTAAGTACGTTTACGGCGTTGCTGTTTGCAGTAAACGTGTCCATCCATAACAGTTCATCAGCTCTCATTCAGGCAAATCGATGGACGCATGACACGAATCACGTGTTGCTTTGTGAAGAAGAAAAAAGAGGGTTGCGATGTGTAGTCATGGAGTGGATATTCTGTTTCCAGCCCTCAGTGATTTCACATTGACCTGGCGATGCTTCAGTGTCGGCAACATGGCTGAAAGTCAGTGCTCATACTGGATGAATCTTCCATCGCCCTCACTGCTGGCTTCGTCCCTAATATGCAGCCAATCCCCGACCCCCTTTTCCTCTATCTCTCTCTGCTTCCGGCACTGTCTGTCTGTGTCTGCCTCTGTCTCTCTGCCTCTGTCTCTCTCTCTGCTTCCGTCACTGTCTGTCTGTGTCTCTGCCTCTGTCTCTCTGCCTCTGTCTCTCTCTGTCTCTCTCTGCTTCCGTCACTGTCTGTCTGTGTCTCTGCCTCTGTTCTCTCTGTCTCTCTCTCTGTCTCTCTCTCGCTCACTGTCTTTCTGTCTGTTTCTGTCTTTATTTGTGTCACTCTTTCTGTCTCTGTCTCTACCTGCATTTCTGTCTGTCTGTCTCTCCTCCCCCCCCCCCCCATTAACCCCCCCCCCCCTCTCTCTCTCTCTCTCTCTCCTTGCCTCTGACATTCGAAAATCCGTTTCTTTTGCAACATGATCTATTTCATTAGAGCTTTTGCCTTCGACAGGTATTCAAGAGGGAATTCTAATACCAGTGAACTTCAGTTTCCAAACTAGGTTTTGCTCTTTTTCTTTATTTTACCTTTTTTTCTCTCATTCTCACTCAGATTCATTTTCTCTCTTTTATTTATTTATTTATTTTTTTTTTTACCTTTCCTACTCTCTTAATTTTTTTTTGTTATTATTATTTTTTCTTTCGACCGTTCAGACGTTTGAGTTAGAAAAACGAAATGGGAAAAAGATCATCATTAGATAAAAAGAAATGAAACGAAACGTTGTACTCTTAAAACAGGGTAGCAAACTGGGATGTATAAAATAGAACAGAATAGAATATGTCTTTATTACCAAGCGTACCAGGGTCATAAGGAATTTGAAGGGGGCGGGGGGTGGGGGGGTGGGGGGGGGGAGTAGTACATAACAAGATACGAACATAAATCGAAAATCATACACAAACACAGATACAGTAGAAATTAGGATACATACAAGTGCATATCAATATAAAAACTTGTGCATGCATATTCACACATGCACGCACTGCACACACACACACACACACACACACACACACACACACACACACACACACACACACACACACACACACACACACACACAACAAACTGTCTCTCTCACACACACACACACACACACACACACACACACACACACACACACACACACACACAAGCGCGCGCGCGTTTGAACAGAAGCTGCATATTACATGTGGATGGGTCTGATGGCTAGATCTTCAGGTAGATGGTTGTTGACTGCACAATTCTATTTATCACACTAGATTTGTTCGAGAGACAGGGCATTGACTGATTGGGGAAAAAGCTATTGGCGAAGCGATTGGTTTTCGTCCTTATACTGCTGTACCGTCAACCAGAGGGGAGTATCTCGAAAATCCCAAAAGCTGGATGTGATTCGTCCTGGCTGACTATTTTTGCTTTTCTGAGTAGTCGCTTATAATAAATGTCTTCTAGAGAAGGCAAATCAGCCCTGGTAATCTTGGTGGCAGTTTTTAGAAAGAGAAAGTTTAGAAATAAGAAAGAAAGAAAAAGAAAAGAGTGTTGTGATGTGTGGAGCTTCTGTTCTCCATGGTGTCAATTTCCCTTCCAGTTCCTCAGTGATTCCACGTCTGACTTAGCTATGCATCACTGCCCTGTCGGCGACAAGGTTGGAAATCAAAGTGATCACGCTAAATGAATCTTTTATCAACTTCGCTTGTTGCCTCGTCTCCAACTTTTAGCAAACCTCTCTGCCTCTCCCCGCCCCCCCCCCTCGACCCCCGCACCCCCCCTCTCTCTGTCTGCCTGTCTCTCTCTCTGTGTATCGCTCTGTCCCTGTCTCTATCTATCTATCTATCTATCTCCCCGTCTGTCTGTCTGCATATCAGAGTTTCCATTGCAACCAGAAACATTTCATTTGTGTGATGCCTTCCAGATTGCCTCTCCGAGTTGTTCCGAAAGGGATATCAATCCTCTCCGAGTTGTTCCGAAAGGGATATCAATCCTCTCCGAGTTGTTCCGAAAGGGATATCAATCCTCTCCGAGTTGTTCCGAAAGGGATATCAATATCAACGAATTTCAATTTTCTACGCGTCCTGATATTTTCTTCCATTTAAAAACAATGTCCCCCTGTCCCTCTTTATTTTCGTATTATATTGGTTTCATGCTTTGTTTTCTTCCACCTGACTTTTTCATCCGTTTCTCTCCCTTCATTTCGTTCTTTGTTGGTTTCCTGATTTGGAGGATTACAACTTACAACTATCTAAAAATCTTCAATGAATCATGAATGGATATTGCAGTGTGTAGGCATATAAGATATTACGGGATAATACAATGGGTAATATATCATTATTTCTCTGCACCAGCTCCACATGTCTAGCAAACAAAGAAACGAAAATTCTTGGTGTTGGATTTACAGTAAATTTTTTTTCTTTACGAATCATTCAGTGTTGGTATCCCCAGCATTTTATGCTGACACGAACGCGCAGTTGAGCCAAAAGCAAAGTGAGAGCTGGATTATCACCGGATTCTCCATTACAATGGGAAATCATTAACAGCATTACTAGTATTTTGTGAAGGACTATGACCATCAAACTAGGAGGCAAAATTGCACTGGCTCTTAGTGCTGCAGTCCTAGGGGCTAGTTGGCCTTTAGGAACCAAACCAACACCGACTGTCCTAAAACCCTCTAAGCCGAGAGAGTGGCGGTGTAACTTGGGCAAGACACTCTCCAATCAAATTCTAGCCCAGATAGTCGGAACAGCAGTCACCTCCTCTGCTGTTCTGATGGTCATAGTGGAACACGACACGACTGACTGTCATTCAGAATGCGTTGCTATTCAGACGTGAAATAAATAGATAGATGTAAGAAAGGAACATGATGGAAAACAGAAGATCTACACTGTGTCTACATATCGCATCCTCCGTTGTTGTTGGGTGTTTTTTTGTTGTTTTTTTCGTTTCAGGTCTTGCTTCAGTTATTGCCCTGTGTGTGGTCGATTAATGATCTGAATGGAATCGTTGACTGCTCACAGGAAACCAGTGCACTTGGTATACTGATTGGGTAAATTACCTTGTTCTTCAGATTATCGTGGATTTTGATGTTTTCTCAAGTACTTAAATTTATTCAATACTTGGACCTCCAAACCTCCATACCCCTAGCCCCAAGCATTCTGGCTGAGGTCGTGAAGTAGTCTGAGAGAGAGAGAGAGAGAGAGAGAGAGAGAGAGAGAGAGGGAGAGAGAGAGAGAGAGAGAGAGAGAGAGAGAGAGAGAGAGAGAGAGAGAGAGAGAGAGAACGAACAAACGAACGAAGGGAATTTTATTTTACGGGGGTAAAGGAGTAAGCAAAACGTACTTGTTTACATCCGGACCTCTGGGGAAGAATAACAATTCAGGAAAAAAAAGAGAGTCAATTCACAACACCAACATCAAAAGTTGATAAGCATGTGCAAACATAAGCATAAAACTTATGTACAATACAATATCGCAATCGATAACTAAAAACAAGGACAATAGGGACGGGGCGTGGTGAGAAGGAAGAATGGACAAGGGGAAGAGTAAGAAAGGTGGAGAGAACAAGAACAAGAAGAAACTTGTGTTCCTTAAGGCGGCCACCAGCCAATAGGAAAGGTTCTCTTGCAAAAGGCGTGTACATCTTTGGTATACTTTTCTTGTCAATTGAGTAGTATCTTGAATAATTAAACCAAACTATAATTAATAAAGGTCAAATTTAAAAAAAAGTAGAGAAAGACAGACAGACAGAGAGACAGACAGAGACAGAGAGAGATAGTAGCATAAAGAAGGAAAATCCCTTTACCCCCCGATAATTCTGTGGATGCGGTGCATGTTTTCCGTGTGTGTCCATCTAAATCGTAAGATTGTTATTGCTGTTATCAAACCAAAGATTTCCATATATGTAATTGTTATGCTTATTATGGTTCATGTATAGCTAGTTTTAGTCGTAGTGTATGGACTGTCAATTGTTAATTTGTTATTCAGCTGAAGAATCTTTGAATGTATAATTATGATTATCGTTCCATGTCGATGTTGTTTTTAGTTGCAATATTGTTGTTGTTTATATTCTCGTTGTTGTTGTTGTTACCGTTGTCAGCGTTCTCATCGTTGTAATTTCCGGGAAATCAATGTTACTCCTCACTATATGATAATCGTTATGATATGCTGCAATTACTCCATGACAACCTTGTCTCGTGTTGATAGTGCCTAGCGTTCTCTGCATATCCAGATCCAGATGTTATTATCCCCCTCTCTCTCTCCCTCTTTCTCTATCCTCTCTGTCTGTCTGTTTCTCTCTCTCTCTCTCTCTCTCTCTCTCTCTCTCTCTCTCTCTGTCTCTCTCTTTGTCATTTTTCGTGTCTGGTTTGTCCGTAACCTTCCACGCTGCAGATTCATGTCGTCTTGCATCCAATCTCCGCTTCAGTTGTCGTGTCCGCCGTCTTAGATGGTGAATCTTGAGTGACCCAGATTATTCTTTAATGAGGTCACTAGCGCAAGAGGGCAAACGGGTCTGTTCTAAATATACACTGTACATGGACTTTCTGTGTGTCTCCAAGTCGTTCCTGTGTATGTATCCCTTCTGCAACAGTATTTTCTTGTGTCGTGGTTTGATAAACTGAAACACTAACATGTGGATGCAAGGCCTGAGAATGCAAGTGTGCCTGGGTACACACACACACACGCGCGTGCGCGCGCGCGCGCACGCACGCAGTACAAAAATGCGTAGGCGTATGTACGGATGTCTTATCACAGATACGGCCAAACATACCCGCGCACGCACGTACACACACACACACACACACACACACACACACACACACACACACACACACACACACACACACACACACACACACACACACACACACACACACACACACACACACACACACACACACACACACACATTCATTAACGACTGATTATCGACTCATCCACTTACTCAAACATATCTAACTGTTCATGATCCGATTGTAGTGTTTTCAAATGGGAACAATGTATTTGCATGTCACTCTGAATATTTAACACTTTGTAAAGGTGAGTTGCGGACGAAAGCACATATGTGTAGATACGGGAACGTTTGGTAGTTCTATGTTGATTGTATGTACCTCTTGTTTAATGGTGTATAGCCTACTAATCACTATCCCTTGTTATATGCATGTTCGTAAAAAAAACCCAAAAAAACCTGTCACAACAAAATGAACGTTTATGTGCATGAAAATAACTGTCATAACAAAATGATCGGTTATTAAATTATTGCTACGAAGATGTGCTTATTCGTGTAAATATTGGTTAGAACGGTTTGACAAGTGCTTATGGCAATGTTAGTTTAGAAAGCATGATTGTCTCTGTCTGTCACAGCTTGTCTGTATGCCTGTATCTATGCGTTTCTGTCTGCCTCGAAGCCTCTCTATTTCTTCTCTCTCTCTCTCTCTCTCTCTCTCTCTCTCTCTCTCTCTCTCTCTCTCTCTCTCTCTCTCTCTCTCTCTCTCTCTCTCTCTTTAGTATAACAACAATTATATGCGTATGTTTGTGCGTCTCTTAGAACAACGGCAGATGTGTAAGTCGGCCAAAGTGCTAACATCTTCACCGTTGGAAAATAAAGATTCATTCATTCATTCATTCACTCTCTCTCTGTCTCTGTCTCTCTGTCTCTGTCTCTGTCTCTGTCTCTCTCTCTCTCTCTCTCTCTCTCTTTAATCTATCTATCTGTCTATCTGTCTATCTATCTATCTATCTATCTATCTATCTATCTATCTATCTCTCCCTCCTTCTTGATGTATTTCCTCTCTGTCTCTCTGCCATGTAAAAGGGGAGTGAGAGTGCACATTCACTTACCACAAACAAAACAAATACATGAACGACAGTTGGTTTTGTGAATTTACTTTTTCCTGCGCAATCTCTGTCATGATGATGATCTGTGTACTATGTTTGTTTGTATGCCCCAGGCTGTGTCTTTCTCTCTGTTTGTCAGTGTGTTTGCCTTGCTATTTTAGTTGCTTTCTTATCTGTTTTGTCTGTTGGCTGTCTAACACTCTCAACCCCCACCGCTCGTTTTATCCATCGTACGTTTATTTTTTTATTTTTTTATTTTTTTTTGGGGGGGGTGGGGGGTGGGGGGACAGTCTGTCTCTCTCTCTCTCTCCCTTTCCCTCCCCCTCTCTCTCTTTCTTCCTCTCTCTCTCTCGCCATTCTATCCCTTCCGTTCTCTGTCTGTCTGTCTGTCTGTCTGTCTGTCTCTCACTCTGTATGTCTTCCTCTTTATCCAACTCTCTCCCCCTCGAAATTTGAAAAAAAAAAAAAAAAAGGAAAGGAGAGAGAGACTGTTTAAATACAGGCTTTTTCCGCTGTTTGAGAATAACATACGTTTGCTGGTCGAAGACGCACAACAGAAATCAAGTAAAAAAAAAAAAAAACAGGAAAAAGTTACCGACGAGAAGGTCAGCTTTCCTCTTCAATCTCCCTTTCTAAGACTGTGTTTCTTACCGGCATCCTTAATGTCTCTCCCCCCCCCCCCTCTCTCTCTCTCTCTCGCTCTGAACACATGAGAAGCCCTGGCCGCGAGTCTGAAGAATTGAAGCTTTCTGTCTCTGTCTCTATGCCCGGTTGTATATTGGCCTGTCTATATATGCCTGTCTGCCTGTCTGTCCCCCACCCCTCTCTCTCTCTCGCTCGCTCGCTCTTTCCCTCTTTTCCTCGACCAGCTTCAGTGACCTCGCAACCCCAGACTTATCCCTGTCATAATGAGAAAGAAAATAATATCGATCACAACACATCACTTGAATATTTAATATAACAGTAGATGTTGTTGTTGTTGTTGTTGTTGTTGTTGTTGTTTGTTGTTGCTAGGAGTAGTACTATAACATGTTACAGCTTCTCTATGCCGTCAAATCGTTTTGCTTTTCTCATCATCCGTCCTGACCTTGTGCATATTTTTAATTAAAAAAAAAAAAAAATCATGTTCTATAGGAAACACGTGCACACTTACTTGTTGTAAAACCTGAAGCACTTTTGTGTTATTAACTAACATTACAACATAACCCACTATTTGTATAATCATGTGAAATAATATGAATGATATATTTTCATGAAAATTAATCGGCT
>NC_134876.1:101179167-101184167 GCF_041734735.1 Babylonia areolata | reverse complement strand
GCAATGCTTCACCAATAGACATCAGCCTTAGAGAGCAATGTTATTCACCAATAAATCTCCGATAGAGCAATGTTTTCACCAATAGATAATCTGCCGTAGAGAGCAATGGTTTTCACCAATAGATATCTGCCGTAGAGAGGCAATGTTTTCACCAATAGATATCTGCCGCAGAGAGGCAATGTTTTCACCAATAGATATCTGCCGTAGAGAGGCAATGTTTTCACCAATAGATATCTGCCGTAGAGAGCAATGTTTTCGGTTTCCCAGCCTGTCGTTCCATGCACACACACACACACACACACACACACACACACACACACACACACACACACACACACACACAAACAACACATCTACATACAGACAAACAGAAACACAGACACAAACACAGACACACACACACAGACACACACAGACACACACACACACACACACACACACACACACACAGAGCGAGAGACCCACCTCTCTCCAGCAGACTAAGGGAAGGAATAGAGTTTATTTTGCTTTTCTGCAGTCACGTCACTGATTATCTCCCGTACAAAAGCAATGTGCACGAACGCATTTTCCCCGATCCTGAGTTGCTCGGACAGTTCTTTAGTGACATGGCATAGCAGCCTGCATCCAGACTCAGCACCGAACAACATGACCTTATCAGGTCGTACACCAATCAACAGGCCACCAGGACTTCCTCTTGAAATTCCAGACTGACATCTACCCGAACAATGAAGTCATGGTCGAAAGTGAAGAAAACTTCATCGTCTAACTTGAGAAAAATGCACTGTGGCTTCATTTTGTTTAGGAAATCATCAAAAGAATTAATTACCGCATTTATCATTTTACAAAAAAGGTCAAATGGATTATAACATGGCAAAAATTACACACCACGGATTGCAGGTATTTTACAGTTTTCTATAATCATGCTAATAATGATAATAATAGCTGATCCTCACAAATCAAACGTCAGCCAGTGATACACACCTATTTTCATCCATTTATTTTATTTTGATTAAATCATGTGTTCTTTCAATGTATCTAATTATATATCTGTTTTTGCTTCTCCTTATCAGTTTATAGTTTTTCTTGTTTGTCTGGCCCGAACTGAGAACAAATATCAATGTATAATCATCATTCGAAACCGTCATCCACTGGGGAGAACCGTCAAAGAAGTCACGGGAAACAACTTTTCATGAGCTTGGTAATATTGCAATACCGGGATTACCTCGCTTAGATCGCATTGTCGCATGTCTGCTCATGCCTGTGCTATGTCTCTATCATCATCATCATCATCATTATTACTTCTTTTTTTTTTTTTTAATTAATCGAAACCCACCTTCACATATCAAGCATCGTGATTGTATTTGTCTGATAAAAAAAAAATCAATACTTGTGTTTTTTTTCCATTATGTCAAAATGAATTTTGTGATATGTATAAATATTCCACCATATGGGTTATCATTCTATATGACTGTGTGCTTGAAGAATGTCTTACCGACCGTTTATGATAATAATGATAATAATAATTAGGGTTTATACAGCGATAAAAATTGTGCAAATTAAAATCAAAGCGCTTTCACTGACAGCAGTCTGTCACCCGCATAAAACCCTGAACTGGGGAAACACTGAAAGCAAGGAAGAGGGAGGGGAGGCAGACTATCTTAGGAGGAGGAAGCTTTTAATGCCACACTTGAAAGAGCTGAGTGCGATGACAAAAAAACTCTTGGGAGAGCTGGACAGTACAAGGACTTGAGAGAAGAATCAGCCCCCCCTTAGTCAAGTGTTTCGGCCCTTAACTCCTTACATTCTAAGGAGGCTGGGCCGGGCCGCACCCAGGTCATGACACCTGGATGCCTTTGTATTGCCACTTTTTTTTATTCTTTTTTTTATAATAAATTACGAGACGTTCGTCAGACAATATGAAACATAGATGTGAGCACAATAAATCATTGGAATGCAGTTTATTCATCCATTTCATTCTTCATGTATTTGGTCATCTATTCAATTATTTATTCTGTCTTCCTTTTGGGGGTGGAGAGGGGGTATGGGGTGGGGGTTGAAACTTGTTTGTTTTCCCGATGTCAGAATACGGTTTGAACTTCAATAGAAAACTTGCTCGAATCTGAACACCCTTCTTGAATGTATGCAGGAGTCAAATAAGAAAGTTAAATATCCTGTTATCTACTTACTAGTTATGTTGGTTATGGAAACACAGAATCACCCGTAAGGCACCAAAAATGACAACTTTAATCATGGAGATGATGTTCCTCGTGGATAAAAGAAAGAAAAGGGAGAAATTCACCAATGGGGACAATCGTCAAGTGATCAACGGGGAACAACCTTTGTAGTGCTGGGTAATAGTACAAGAATGGGGTTACCTCGCTTCCATCGCAAAGTCGTATGTTCCTCTCTCTCTCTCTCTCTCTCTCTCTCTCTCTCTCTCCTTTTCCTTTTTCTAGCCTTTAAATTATTCACTGCCTCTCATAGACATCAGTTGCACGTCTCACCGAAATTGTGATAAAAAAAAAAATCTTTATTAAAAAACAGCAACCAGAAACAAAACAAAAATTAAACAAAACTCACACATACGCCCCAGCACACACTTTCGTACGCGCGTACACAGACACAGACACACACACACACACTAACCACAAACACACAAAAACAAGAACAAAAACCGATGGTTCATAATTATCGGTCGGGTCATTATCGGCATGACGCTGTAGTAAATGAGCCACTGACATTACCTCATGGCGAAGAAAACAGAAACACTCCTGACAAGAAAAACAACTTTATGTATGGATGGATGGATGGATGGATGGATGGAAGCATGTAAGTATGACTGGTTGACTGGCTGGGTGAATGTATGTATGTATGTATGTATGTATGTATGTCTCTCTCTCTCTCTCTGTCTCTCTCTCTGTCTCTCTCTCTATATATATATATAATTATGTTCTCCCTATATATACATTGTGTCTGTGTGTGAACGAGGCTAGTCTGGCATAATGACACAATCTGACAGACAGAGAGAGAGAGAGAGGGAACGAGTGAGGCAGGAGACGGACAGACAGACAGACAGACGGACAGACAGACAGAGAAGCGAGAGAAGATGTTCAGAAGTACCATGGAACCCTTGTGGGAGGCGGCATGGATTGTCTCCCGGTTCCAGACTCGCACAATCAAATTGTCCCCAGCACCACTCGGCGGCGATATTTCATCAGCGGGCAGACAGAGGGGGAGAGTGCTATACTCTGGGGGTAGTGGCTGCTGTGCTTCCTGAAGCAGATCACGTTTTTAGGAAAACAGTCGTTTGTCTCTGGAATATTATTGATCTGAAAGCGGAAGAGAGTGGGAGATAGTGTGTGTGTGTGTGTGTGTGTGTGTGTGTGTGTGTGTGTGTGTGTGTGTGTGTGTGTGTGTGTGTGTTGTTTTGTGTGTGTGTGTGTGTGTGTGTGTGTGTGTGTGTGTGTGTGTGTGTGTGTGTGTGTGTGTGTGCGCGCGTGTGTGTGTGTGAGGGAGAGAGACAGAGAGACAGACATAGAGACAGAGACAGAGAGTCACAGATAGAGAGAGAAAAAAAGAGACAGGTACATAGAGACAGAGAGAGTCACAGATAGAACGAGAGAGAGACAGAGAGTCACAGATAGAATGAGAGACAGAGACAGAGAGAATTTGTTGCTTTGATTGTGTGACGGACATCCTCATAGTTTTATAGACAAAAGCATTTCCGAGGATTATGGTGAATATGGCCTCTGCAGCAAGGGGATTACAGAGAAAGAGAGTGACTGAGACAGAGAGACACAGAGGGGAGAAAGAGAAAGAGAGAGAGAGGAGAGAGTGAAAGAGAGAGAGAGAGAGAGTGAAAGAGAGAGAGAGAGAGAGAGGGGGGGGGGGGGGGGGGGGAGAGAGAGAGATACGGGGAGTTGGAGGAGGAGGGGGAATCAGATTAGATAGGTAAAAAAATAAGAAAAGGAAAAGTGGGTTGTTTCTCCAATTCGTTGTCAACTTTTCATTTTGCTTTTCTTCTTCTTTTTTCGTGCAGCTTGAAAAGATTTTTTTTTGGCAGTGTCATTCTCCACTTTACAGAAAAGTATGTTTCCATAGGCTATTTCCTTAAAGCAATACTAACATATAAACACAAAGAATGAAGCACAGTCAGATGTCTAAGTTGTTGCTATAAACACACACACACACACACACACACACACACACACACACACACACACACACACACACACACACACACACCAACACACGCACTTTGATTTTTTTTTCTTTTAAAGCGGAAAAGCGTGCAATAAGATTTCCACAGAGAAGAGAAAAAAAGAGGGCATTGCAACTTTATAGTAACCCAACGTGCTGTTGTTGTTATCGCTGTCGTCGTTGTTGTTGTTTAATAACAGACAGGTACCAAACACGCACAAAATAAAGTAGAAAAGAAAATCAGGTAAGCCATCCGAAAGTGCTAACAACAGCAGCAACAACACCAACAATAACAATAACACCGCCAACAACAGCCACAATAATAAAACAATAGCGCCCAACAGCAAATCTAACAGCTGATATAATAACACCAAGAAGAACATGACTATAGTGAATGTTGTTTCTTCTTGCTGCTACTCACATCTGGGACAATCTTCCTTATCGTATCCGTGCGTCTGATTCTATTTCTGCTTTTCGCTCATCACTGAAGACTCATCTTTTTAAAACCTATCTATAAGTACTCTCAGCTTCCTTGTTCTCCAGCACCACCCATGTCAGCTCACTTTGGATGTATGTAGAGTGGGAAAGGGAGAGTGTGAGTGGGAGGAGGGGTTTTTGAGAAAGAGTGGCCATGAATGTTTTATGTTACTTTTAATATTTTTCTTTCATGTAAAGCGCCCTGAGCTCTTAGTGAGAAAGGGCGCTATATAAATGTACAGTATTATTATTATTATTATTATTATTATTATTATTATTATCATTATTATTATCATTAACTAACAACAACACAAACCCACTAT
>NC_134876.1:101171667-101174167 GCF_041734735.1 Babylonia areolata | reverse complement strand
CCCCGCCCCATTCCCTCCCATCTGTACAGTACAGCTCCACTTTATTCCCACCCCCCGCCCCATTTCTTCCCATCTGTACAGTACAGCTCCACTTTATTCCCACCCCCCGCCCCATTCCTTCCCATCTGTACAGTACAGCTCCACTTTATTCCCACCGCCCGCCCCATTCCTTCCCATCTGTACAGTACAGCTCCACTTTATTCCCACCCCCCGCCCCATTCCCTCCCATCTGTACAGTACAGCTCCACTTTATTCCCACCCCCCGCCCCATTTCTTCCCATCTGTACAGTACAGCTCCACTTTATTCCCACCCCCCGCCCCATTCCTTCCCATCTGTACAGTACAGCTCCACTTTATTCCCACCGCCCGCCCCATTCCTTCCCATCTGTACAGTACAGCTCCACTTTATTCCCACCCCCCGCCCCATTCCTTCCCTTCTGTACAGTACAGCTCCACTTTATTCCCCCCCCCCGCCCCATTCCCTCCCATCTGTACAGTACAGCTCCACTTTATTCCCACCGCCCCATTCCTTCCCATCTGTACAGTACAGCTCCACTTTATTCCCACCCCCCCGCCCCATTCCCTCCCATCTGTACAGTACAGCTCCACTTTATTCCCACCGCCCGCCCCATTCCTTCCCATCTGTACAGTACAGCTCCACTTTATTCCCACCCCCCGCCCCATTCCTTCCCATCTGTACAGTACAGCTCCACTTTATTCCCACCCCCCGCCCCATTCCCTCCCATCTGTACAGTACAGCTCCACTTTATTCCCACCGCCCCATTCCTTCCCATCTGTACAGTACAGCTCCACTTTATTCCCACCCCCCGCCCCATTTCTTCCCATCTGTACAGTACAGCTCCACTTTATTCCCACCCCCCGCCCCATTCCTTCCCATCTGTACAGTACAGCTCCACTTTATTCCCACCGCCCGCCCCATTCCTTCCCATCTGTACAGTACAGCTCCACTTTATTCCCACCGCCCGCCCCATTCCTTCCCATCTGTACAGTACAGCTCCACTTTATTCCCACCCCCCGCCCCATTCCTTCCCATCTGTACAGTACAGCTCCACTTTATTCCCACCCCCCCGCCCCATTCCTTCCCATCTGTACAGTACAGCTCCACTTTATTCCCACCCCCCGCCCCATTCCCTCCCATCTGTACAGTACAGCTCCACTTTATTCCCACCCCCCGCCCCATTTCTTCCCATCTGTACAGTACAGCTCCACTTTATTCCCACCCCCCGCCCCATTCCTTCCCATCTGTACAGTACAGCTCCACTTTATTCCCACCGCCCGCCCCATTCCTTCCCATCTGTACAGTACAGCTCCACTTTATTCCCACCCCCCGCCCCATTCCTTCCCATCTGTACAGTACAGCTCCACTTTATTCCCACCCCCCGCCCCATTCCTTCCCATCTGTACAGTACAGCTCCACTTTATTCCCCCCGCCCCATTCCTTCCCATCTGTACAGTACAGCTCCACTTTATTCCCCCCCCCCCCCCGCCCCATTCCTTCCCATCTGTACAGTACAGCTCCACTTTATTCCCCCCCCCCCGCCCCATTCCTTCCCATCTGTACAGTACAGCTCCACTTTATTCCCCCCCCCCCCCCGCCCCATTCCTTCCCATCTGTACAGTACAGCTCCACTTTATTCCCCCCCCCCCCGCCCCATTCCTTCCCATCTGTACAGTACAGCTCCACTTTATTCCCCCCCCCCCCGCCCCATTCCTTCCCATCTGTACAGTACAGCTCCACTTTATTCCCACCCCCCGCCCCATTCCCTCCCATCTGTACAGTACAGCTCCACTTTATTCCCACCGCCCGCCCCATTCCCTCCCATCTGTACAGTACAGCTCCACTTTATTCCCACCGCCACGTCCCCACAGCCACCTCCTCTCTCCTTCCCCATCTCAAAAAAAGCTCCGCCACTTTGTCCCTCCACATCTCTTTAACGCCATATCCATAGCCATCAACTCCCTTCTCTCCTTAATATTCCTTCAAAGCTCCCCATCACCCCCACCCCCACCCCAACCCCACCAACACACCCCCAGTCCACTGACCCCTCGTTTCCACCATACTACTCCCCATCCCATAATGTCCTCTCCCACATGTCCCACGATACCCCGAGCTCAACTATTGCCATCGATACACCTCTCCACACATCTCTCTCTCTCTCTCTCTCTCTCTCTCTCTCTCTCTCTCTCTCTCTCTCTCTCTCTCTCTCTCTCTCTCAGCTAGCAAGGACAGATACAAAAACAGGTCATGCCTAGAATCGTAATACTTTAGTAAGGAAAAAAAAGTCTCTCTCTCTCTCTCTCTCTCTCTCTCTCTCTCTCTCTCTCTCCACACATTCCTACGAGCCCCCCTATCACTCATCCCCATCTCTCAAGCACAACCTCTACCCCACCCCTCGTTTCCAGCCATACTACTCCCATCCCTGAGGGTCCCGGGTTCGAATCACGGTGACGGCGCCTGGTGGGTAAAGGGTGGAGTTTC
>NC_134876.1:101151667-101161667 GCF_041734735.1 Babylonia areolata | reverse complement strand
AAATATATCTTTCTGTCTGAAATGCTGTCTTGAAGGAAAAGAACCAGCTATATTTATCATTACTTTCCATTTCTCCATGCCAATTTTGTTTATAGCATGCTATCAATCTATCTTTAAATTCTGAGATAAACACATTTTCGTAACCCACTCCTTGACACATCCAAACAAGTCCAAATCCATGTTCAGTTAGAGTTTTTTTGATTTGATAAACCCAGTTTTGTTTGCCTCTCTCTTCTTGCAGTAACATCATCTCATACGCTTGCTTACACAATCTGGAAGCCGGTAGCCTTGTCAACTTAATCCAATACTTTACACATTTTACGAAAGTCTTAACATACAGTGGGTATCTGCCGGTTTCCCCATATAGTGCTGTGTTTGATGAGTGTAGTGGAACGCCGAGAAAACGTTTAATAGCAAATGTGTGCACCCTTTCGAGTTGACTATTAATCAAAAGTCCCCAAATTTCTGCTGCATACGTCAAAACCGGTTCAACCTGTGTGTCAAACAATTTCCAGAAAAGGCTCATATCAATGGAATGTAGCTTCCGAAAAGATTTAATAATTTCTATTACCCCTTTTTTCCCTTTTTTGCTTGTTTCAGCCCAAGCAGACGACAGACTCAATTTCGTGGTAAATAACATCCCCAGATACTTATAGGAATTCGTCACTATTAACTCTTTATCACCATAAAACCATTTTTCATGTGCTGAAAGGTGGCCCCCATTTCGAAAAACTATAACATTAGTTTTTTCAAGATTTACAGTTAGCCGCAATCTGTCTGCCTCTTGCTTTAAAACAGTTAGTTGATTCTGCAATCCAATGGCCGTATCAGACAAAAGCACAATATCATCTGCAAATAACATCAAAAACAATTCTACTGCTCCTGGAATCATCTGAATTCCATGTCTACCCTTTTTTGATATTTCAACAGCAAGTTCATTAATGAAAAACGAAAACAACAAGGGACTTAGCAGACAACCCTGTTTAACACCATATGGACATTCGAAAAAATCAGAATAATTACATTTATCACGTACACACACAAGGACAGAATCATATATACTCTTAACGGCCGTATAAAGCTTGCCATGTACACCAGTTTTTCTCAAAATATCCCACAAAATATTACGATTTACAGAGTCGAACGCTTTTCTGAAATCCACAAATGCTACATATAATTTAGAATTTCGTAAGAGATAATTTTGTACCAAAGAATACGGTGTGAATATGTGATCTATCGTGCTATAACCAGCTCTAAAACCCGCCTGCTGCTCAATGTTTTTCTCTTCTGTTTCTGCCCACTTCGTAAGTCTTTTATTCAAAATATGAGTATAAACTTTGCTGATTACACTTGTCAATGCTACTCCCCTGTAGTTATCCGGATCATTCGTGTTGCCTTTTTTATGTATGGGGATAATAATGGATTTCGACCAATCATAAGGAAATGTCCCATCTTCAAACAATTTATTGAATAAAGAAACTAAGAATTCTATGACAGAGTTATTTGCATTTTTTAACATTTCACTTACAATGAAGTCTGGACCAGAACTTTTACCAGCTTTTAAATTCTTTATACTATTAATAACTTCCTGCTTAGTTATTGGGTCATCGAATAAAGGTTGCTCTCCCCTGTTCTCTTCGTCTTCAAACAAAATTTCTTCTTGTTCAAAACTATCCCCAGCTGCGTTAAAAACATTAAAAAAGTGATTATACCACTGCTGAGTGCTGATATCATTATAGATCACTGCTTTCTTATTAACCGATCTTATAATTGACCAAAACATCTTTGGGTCATGAACATTATTTTTTAGTCTTTTTAATCTTTCTTGTTCAAACGCTCGTTTTTTTGTCTCTCTTTAGATCAACATACACTTTTCTTTCTTTCGTATAGTCTTCTTTCTTCTGCTTCCTATCACTTTCCGTCTTACATCTTTGAAATCTCTTAAGTAATCTCTTAACCTGTTTTTTCTTCTGTTTACATTCTATATCAAACCAATCATTAAACTCTTTCTTTCCTTTTCCACACACTCTCACCATGCACGCAGCAGCTCCGCACAAAGCATTAGTAAACAAATTAACTCCCCTGTCCACATTCAAACATAACATGCGGTGAGCTTCACATATACTTTCTCTAAATTCATTACTGTCCAGCTCATCTTTAAACAGCTGAACCTTTTCTTCATTCCACACAATTTTGTTTTCACCAGCACATTCTGTCTTTGGTTCCTGGTCTTCTACAACACACTGATCATTCTCATATTTCAGTACAACAGGCAAGTGCCAGGAAAACAAACAATCATCAATCTGCAAATCACAACGCTTACATAAATTTTCTGAAACAAGAAAGTAGTCGATGACACTATTTCCATGTGGTGACACAAAAGTACAATCCCCACTGGTGTCATTATTACAAGATCCATTTATAATCAACAAATCAAACATCAAAGCAAGATCCAACAAAGATTTCCCAAACTTATTAATGACAGAGGGTTCACACAAGATGGCGGATTGACAGGATGTTTCAGTGGAGGTGTCCGCAAACGATACGTGATTCCTGTATTGTTTGGAAAAATATTTTCTATTAGGTGGATGCAGGCAATTTATAAACACTCAGTGACTGTGAAAGTGACGAAAATGAAACAAACTGAATGCTGGAGGGCCAGAATTGGCCATTTCTACAACGCCGCCTTTTCTAGGTCAACGGGTCGACGAGTGCGTTCAGGAAGAAAACAGGTCAGCGAAGAGATAGACAGAGGTGCTTGCATGACAGTTGTTGACTTATTGTGCAGTGTGTTCTCATTCGGCATGTTGGTGTCGCTCGTGTGTGCATTTGGAAAAAATGTGAACATTGTTGCTGCATTCGAGAGAACATACACAAATGAGCTCGAAATGTTGCAAGGAACTAGGTCGAATGACGTAGATGTGTCAGGTGTCAACAATTCGTGTTGTTCGGCAGTGCACACCACAGAGATGGTTACCGTGTTGTGTGTGCTCAGCGCGTTTCACTCAGCGCGTAAACTGCTCCTCAGTGGTGATGTGGAGATGAACCCTGGCCCCAACCACCACGAGCAAGACAATCAAGTGAAGAAGAACACAGAAGCAGCGACATCGGCTCAATGTGAAGAGAAACCCAGCGTGCAGTCAGACGTGACCAGAGAAATTCTCCAGGCCATCAAGCAGCAAACAGATCAACAAACGGCTCTAATCAGAGGGGACCTGGGAGACATCAAATCTGAACTGGACAAGGTGAAGCAACAATGTGTAAACATAAACACGCGCTGTGATAAGATAGAACAGGAATATCACCACCTGGCAGCAGCTGTGAGTGATGTGGCATCGGACATACAGTATTTACACAGTGAGGTAGCAGAGGGGCGGGAGGTAACAACCAGACTGACCACCACTGTGGACACCATGGAGCAGAAAATCAGCAAGATAGAATCAGAAATCGACAAACTTGAAGAATACTCGAGGAGGGAAAACCTGCGCTTCTTTGGGATTCCCCCACTTGGACAGAATGAGAACAATGACACGTGTGTCAGTGCTGTGGTGGATACATTGAACAGTGTTGAGAGAGGGGTGAAAAAGTGGACACCTGATGACATTGTGCGTGCTCACCGTATTGGACAGACCAGGGAAGGAAATCCTCGACCGATGATAGTAAGATTTGCCAGATGGAGAGACAAAATGACAATTATCACAGATAGAGACTTAAGAAACAAACTGACTGAGAAAGGTGTAAAAGTCGCCAACGATTTGACGCGAGCACAATCCAGCGTTGTTGCTCAGGCCAGACAAGAAGGCATACTTCAGGAAAGGAAAGTTGGTGATCGCTCCGTTGCCTCCTGATCCCAGAACGTATGCAGAAGCAGCATCAGTGGGCGTAGCAGACTGCAGTCCTGTTGCACACAGCACGGCAGCGGGTACACGGGGGTGCACGAACTCGGAAAGTCAAGGACGACGGGACTCGACCAATCACAGCGAAGGCTCCCCTCCTGGTGACGTCACAGATGTGACAGCGGGTGACCGGTATCGACACGGATTGGCTGACAGGACGACCCCCCGGCGTGATGACGGTGGTGTCCCCCAGCGTCAAGGCCAAGGTCAACAGCAGAGAGGCACAAAAAGGACACCCCGTGACGTCACACAACACAGCGGCAGCGCACGTGCAGCGACCACTGGCCCTGCGGCAAGCAGACAAGGCGGGCTATACGGTTATTTTAAGAACCAGCCCAGCAAGTCCCCAGCTGGTGTCAGTGACAGTGGCAGGACACTGCGTGACAGAAAGAAATAGGACAGGCTTGGCCATCCAAAGGAATGGACTTTTCAAAATTATAATGTTGAAAATTTGTATGGCAAACTGAATGATATACCGTTTGTTAACTACATCAGTTCCTTTGATTTCATTTGTCTTACTGAAACTTTTGTTGATTCAACATTCGATTATAGTGGCATTTTCACAGATCATTTAAAATTTGATGCTCCTGCTATTAAATTGTCTCATCATGGAAGAAACTCTGGGGGGGTTGTACTGATGGTTAACAAAAGGATTGAACAACATGTAAAAGAGATAAAAATGGACTGCAATAATACAATAGCAATTGAGATTGATAAAAGTGTGTTTGGTGTGGACAAAAATGTGATATTAATTGCATGTTATGTTGCCCCTGAGGGATCACCATTCTATAATCATACTGAGTTAAAAAATGGCATTCTTATATTAGAAGAAAATATGATACAGTGTATACATAAAGATGATAAGTATATAATGTTGTGTGGTGATTTGAATTCCAGAACAGGGTGTGAACAGGCAAGAGTGGAGAGCATGATGAACTATGTGCCAAGTTGTGATTCTGATGTGTCTGGTGAAGAGAGAACTGAACGGATCTCAAAGGAGAGAGACAGACAGAGAGAGAGAGAGAGAGAGAGAGAGAGAGAGAGAGAAAGAGAGAGAAGCATGTTTTAATAGGGATACGAAAAGAGAAGACAGAGAGACAGACACGTCGTGAATGAAAACTGTATTGACGACAGTTTTCATAATAATTATGTCCAGGCTCTCTTAGCTTTCCTTTGGTCACAATTATATTGGCGACACTTGTCATAATCATTATATCCACCATCTCTTAGCTTTCCTCTTAGCTTTCCTTTGGTCACAATTTTATTGACGACACTTGTCATAATAATTATGTCCAGGCTCTCTTGGCTTTCCTTTGGTCACAACTGTATTGACGACAGTTTTCATAATAATTATGTCCACCATCTCTTAGCTTTCCTTTGGTCACAATTTTATTGACGACACTTGTCATAATAATTATGTCCAGGCTCTCTTGGCTTTCCTTTGGTCACAACTGTATTGACGACAGTTTTCATAATAATTATGTCCAGGCTCTCTTGGCTTTCCTTTGGTCACAACTATATTGACGACAGTTTTCAAAACAAGTCAAAACTCTGATAGCTCTCAGCGGTGGGCCAAAGAGGCAAACTCTGTAGCAATGACGTAAACGAAGTTGCTTCTATTCCTTACTTCCACTCACTAGGAACAGCTGCAGGCAATTCCACAGCTGAGTCTCTTCTCCCCCGTAATTTCCTAATCATGACCAGCTTCCGGATAACTCTTCACCTCGATCCCCGCGCGTAACGGTGTGGATAACCTCCCCTAACCTCCTGCGTGCCTCAAGACGAGTTGATTAGGACGGGCGGAGACAGCCAACTTTCTCCAGCTTCATCCTGAAGTTAACCAGCTGGCATCTGTTCGACGTTGTTGTGTTGCTTGGCATTGTTATCGAGGTCTTAGCGGTAGACTTTATTACACTGGAATTTTTGTTTCCGGTTTCGTTTTGTTGGCAAACGGAAGCTTACGCTATGTTAATCTTTTTATTGGTTCGAGTTGTACAGACTGACATACACCTGATATACCTTGCTTTAGAAAATGTTTGTCTTGGTATAGGTGTGACAGGTAATGAGGCTGAAGACCAATTTACTCATAGAATGTCAATTAACTAAAAACGACAAAATGAATATACGTACTTCAATTCCTTTTACACTACGAACATGGTCATTCTGAAATGCGTAGTCTTCCTTTCGAGGAAATCTTCTTTTGGGGATTATACAGAACCATATATGGAAACAATCTGCAAGCCACAAAGCAAAAGATCACCATACTATGCACTGTTATTTGCATTCCAGGTACAATCAATATATGTGATCATTGACTCGAGCCGTGTTCGAAATTAGTTTTGTTCGCAGTTCTCTGAAGGAATATTGTCGTTTTTAAAGTACGATACAGTTAAGAAAAAAAAAAAGATAAAAAAGAATAAAAAGAAAATAAAATGAAATGCTAGAATGAAATGAAAAGAAGAAAGAAAGAAAGAAAAAGAAAAAAAAAAGTACAAAACTGCCTTCCTCCCACGAACGTTTTCACTCAAGATGTTTCCTGGTCAAATTTCAGCCTCGATCAATTTCAACTTTAGAAGACAGGACACGTGCGTCTGTGAAATAAGATGGAAAGAAAAGAGGTTTCTTTTTTTTCTTTTCTGTACCCCCCTTCCCCCCCTCCACACACACACTCCCTCTCTGAACACTGAACAACCGAAAGCAATCACACAGGACACAGCTGTTCTGTGCCCCCCCCCCCCCCCCCCCCCCCCCCAAATCCCCAAGACCAGCTCCCCCACAAATCACTCCCCGCACTAATCCTCACGAAACAGCGTGGGGAACATGCCCCAGTCTTTCTTGTCTCCTTCCACGTGTGGCTCAAGGGCGGTCACTGGCAAGTGTTTTTTTTTTTTTTGGTTTGTTTGTTTGTTTGTTTGTTTGTTTTTTGTTTTTTTGTTTTTTTCGCGATTGCTTTCCCAGAGTAATCGAACGTTGGAGTTCCCGGCCATCCAGGGTTTTACAAGAACATCCTCTTTAAAACTCACCCCCCCCCCTCCCCCAGCCTGTGATTCTGACTTCCTGGTTCTCATCTTACTGACAAGTCAAAATGTGGACGGATGTGGAAGTGGGGGTGAATAGAATAGAATAGAACAGAATGGAATAGAATACTTTAAATTCATGAAACCTCAACGTTTATAAGACACAAAACAAATATACGAATATTATCGAATGGAATAATCTAATGTCACGAAACCTTCAGATTTATAACACACAAGACAATACAAGTACGATACGATATATGTCCAGTGTCTGAGATGCAAATCGACAGCTTATCATGACGTGAAAGACTACAACAATATTAAGTAAACTCGGCATTCAGCAAACTTATTGTATTATCACAATAGACCCAACAGACTAACCAATACACCAGTAAGTGCCGAGGGATTTCAATATTGCAAGTAAACGTTCTTCAGATTTTAAAACTAAGAACAACAAAGAAAAACTAGCAGGGAGAAAAAGAACAAGACAGAACAAAGAGAAAAGCCTGTCGTGCTTTGTGCAATTAAAACAAATCTGTTCATTTTTCTCTCATCTTTTGTCCGTGTGGTGTACACATTTGCCTGTTATTTCCAGTGTCGCGTGAAACCTTCTCACTCTCTTTTTTTTTATAGTTTTCATTGATGGCTTGATGTAAAAAAAAAAAAAAAAAAAAAAAAAAACCCCAAACATCAACAATAACAACAAAACAATTGCTGCTTATTCATTTCACTGACATCAAATAAAATCTTGACTTGACACACAAATCTGTTCATTTTCCTCTCATATTTTGTCTCTGTTAGAGTATTTCTAGTGTCGCGTGAAACCGTTAGGATTAATCAATTGAATAAAATTGATAACGTGCATCTGGTATTAAAGAACGTCTTTAACTGGTATGAAAGAACGTCTTCAACTGCTGAAGAGAGAAGTTTCGAGAGTAAGGAAAACGGCTCATACGCACGCATGCACGAACGCACACACGCACGCGCGCGCGCGCGCGCACACACACACACACACACACACACACACACACACACACACACACACACACACACACACACACACACACACACACACACACACACACACACACATTTGTTGTCGTTGTTGTTGTTGTTGTTTGTCGTCTGTTCATTCCTTCTCACTCTTTTTTTTCTATTTTTCATTGATGGCTTGATGTAAAAAAAAACAACAACAACAAAAATACAAACAAACAAACCCCACAAACATCAACAACAACAACAAAAAACAACAGCAACAACAACAGCCAAAAACAAAAACAAAACAAAAACAATTGCTGCTTATTCGTTTCACTGACATCAAATACAATCTTGACTTGACACACACGCACGCGCGTGCTCACACTAACACACACAAACGTTTCCAGCTTTTCGCTCATGAAGTTTCTCTCCCACCATCAGCCCTAGCTTCTCGCCCCAACCCACCTCCACAAAAAGTCCCTTGCCTTGCTTCCTGCATGTCAACAGCTTGGGGGGATTGAAACAGCTACCCTGACTAGCGGCACTCAACAAAGTAGGACAGCTGCTTCTTGGATACAGTTTGTGTAAGTTACATAAGACTTATTTGCATGTCTGAGAGATCTCACACACCATCACCACACCACCCCCACCACCACGTCTGTCTGTCTGTCTGTCTGTCTATCTGTCTCTCTCCCTCTCTCTCTGTGTGTAAATACTGGTCTGTGTGTAAATACTGGAGTGGAGTGATGGCCTAGAGGTAACGCGTACGCTTAGGAAGTGAGAGAATCTGAGCACGTTGGTTCGAATCACGGCTTAGCCGCCGATATTTCTTCCCCTCCGCTAGACCTTGAGTGGTGGTCTGGACGCTAGTCATTCGGATGAGACGATAAACCGAGGTCCCGTGTGCAGCATGCACTTAACGCACGTAAAAGAACCCACGGCAACAAAAGAGTTGTTCCTGGCAAAATTCTGTAGAAAAACCCACTTCGACAGAAAAAAAACCCCAAGAAACTGCACGCAGGAAAAAACACACAAAAAAATGGGTGGCGCTGTAGTACAGCGACGCGCTCTCCCTGTGGAGAGCAGCCCGAATTTCACACAGAGAAATATGTTGCGATAAAAAAACAACAAATACTCTCTCCCTTTCACTCACTCACTCTCTTTCTCTGTAAATACTCCCCCCTCTCTCTGTAAATACTCTCTCTCTCTCTCTCTCTTCCCTACACCTGCAGTGCCATCACTGCACACATTAAACAAGCACGCCTCACGCCTGATCCATGCACATGTGCATTTACACAGACACACCCACTCTCACATGCATTGCACAGACACACACACTCTCACATGCATTGCACAGACACACACACTCTCACATGCATTGCACAGACACACACACTCTCACATGCATTGCACAGACACACACACTCTCACATGCATTGCACAGAGACACACACTCTCACATGCATTGCACAGACACACACACTCTCACATGCATTGCACAGACACACACACTCTCACATGCTTTGCACAGACACACACACTCTCACATGCATTGCACAGACACACACACTCTCACATGCATTGCACAGACACACACTCTCTCACATGCATTGCACAGACACACACACTCTCACATGCATTGCACAGACACACACACTCTCACATGCATTGCACAGACACACACACTCTCACATGCATTGCACAGACACACACACTCTCACATGCATTGCACAGACACACACTCTCTCACATGCATTGCACAGACACACACACTCTCACATGCATTGCACAGACACACACACTCTCACATGCATTGCACAGACACACACACACTCTGACATGCATTACACAGACACACACACTCTCACATGCATTGCACAGACACACACTCTCACATGCATTACACAGACACACACACTCTCACATGCATTGCACAGACACACACACTCTCACATGCATTGCACAGACACACACACACTCTCACATGCATTGTACAGACACACACTCTCACATGCATTGCACAGACACACACACTCTCACATGCATTGCACAGACACACACACTCTCACATGCATTGCACAGACACACACACTCTCACATGCATTGCAC
>NC_134876.1:101136667-101149167 GCF_041734735.1 Babylonia areolata | reverse complement strand
GAAGAAGGTAAGATGATGAAGATATACAATCTCTGAAACCCATCTTCCCACTTATTCTCCAGGAGAGACACACACTGTGCATACACGTGCACTAGCAATAACATAATTACAGTTCAAGTGAAGCACATCGCACAGGCAAAGGAAATTCATCGCTTACGTCATAGGCATGGAATTAACGTCAGCTATTTGTGTACAGTGCAAATATCGCCTTCTCCTTCTTCATCCCCCCCCCCCCCCCCCTTCTCTGTGTGTGTGTGTGTATGTGTGTGTGCGTGACACCCATAATGTTTAGATACATATTTGTCACGAGTGCAAGCATTATTATTATGAACAAGTGTATGTTTATTATATATGTGAGTGCATTTGCTTGTAATTTTTTTCTACAAATTTTTATTTATATAAATATTTCAATTCTATTGTCTCTTTTCCCTAAGGGCTGGATGTGAAGAAGCATTTATATGCTTATTCCACGCCTCTCATTAAAACAAAAAGTTCGTTCGTATACACACACACACACACACACACACACACACCTTTCTCGCTCTCCCTTTGCCCTGCCTCCCACTGTGACGAATCATTTCGAGTCGAGCACTCATCCTGTTTTGAAAAGCACGCTTTCCATAAAATATGCCCCAGGAGTGACAGGTTCTGCAGCTGTGGCTGTGAAAAAACAAACAAAAACCAAACAAAAAATCGAACTGGCCTCACATGCACTGAACTGAACTGAAATGTTTTTAATGAATGATTGGAAGAAATCATCACCACAGCTTGACAGATTGAATCTGTCAAACCCTCTTCTTGTGAGCGTCATGTAATTCACATGTGCCTTCAGTGAAAAAAAGACAACAACAGCAACAAACTATTAAAGAATAAAATAAAATAAAAATTAAAAAAAGGAGGGGGGATGGGGGGGGGGGAGGGAGGGGGTTAGGTGGTGTTTACGTAAACATAGATTCAATAAGATATTCATACTGAACTGCCTAGAGCCCAGACAACAGATTTAAAGATAAGATAGTCCAGTTAGAAAGAAAGAAAAGAAAGGGGGAAAAAAGAAAAAAGGAAAAAAAGAACGCAATCTTGAGAAAGAAATCAAGCTTAAAATCCCAACTAACGAACCAAACGTTAACAAAAAAACTAAAACTAAAACTAAACACACACACACACACACACACACACACACACACACTGGTTAATGGTCACTGGAATAGATCTACCACAATTCTTTAGGTAAAACTTCGTCCTGAGCCTTGCGATGTATTTCATGGTCTGGTCAAAAAACGAAAGGCTTTGTTCCATGACATTTAACAATAACACGTGCAGACCCTATCGTTTCCCCCCTCTCTCTCTCTCTATCTCTCCCTCTCTCTCTCTCTCACACACACACACACACACACACACACACACACACACAAACCGCACGTACGCTTGCACGCACGCAGAATTACATCCCTTGATTATTTATAGATTTGTGTTTTGGGGGTGTTAATCAGTTCCAGGGTGTCCTATTTCCATCTGCCTTGTTCTTGTTCGGTGTTATAAAATATATCACGTAAGTAATTAACTATTCGATTGATTATCTTATCTATTGATCTATTTATTTATCTATTTATTCATTTATTTATTTACTTATTTGTTCAATTATTCATCTATTTATGTTTTTGTTAATTAAACTAGTAATCTTTTATCTATTTATTCATTTATTTATTTATTTAATAATTTATCTATTCATGTTTTTGTTAACTGTTTAGTAATCTTTTATCTGTTTATTTGTTTAACAATGTACTTACTTATTCATCTAAATATGTATTTATTCATATGATGATGGAGTCTCCCGTCGGTACGACTGACGAGTAGGCAGGCAGGTTTATCTGTCGGTGTGTGTCCTCATATGAGTGCTGAAGGGCTAGCTCGTCGTTCCGACATTAACCTGGTTGCCTGACCAGCACAGGTGACTTTTTTTTAGTGAGGAGGAGTTGTGCAGTCCCTTCCCCACTCTCTCGCCTACCGACGCTCACAGTCCCACAGGTGCAGATGCTGCCACGTGTAGGACGGCTTCGGCAGGTGCAGGTTTTTTCTTCGGAGCTCCGTCTCCTAGAACGACTTCCAGCCAAGGATAAGAGCTCTCTCTGCCCTTTAGTCATCCTCTTCCGCCTTCACAGCCGTTGGGAAAGGTTTCCTTCACCGCCTAGTCCGTCGTTGGGAGACTTCGCATGCGGCAGGTAGTACTGGGTTACATGGTGCCAGTAGCAATGGCTATGCCCCTGACCTGACATTTATTCATTTAATCATTTAGTAATTCATTTTTTATGTAATCATATATTTATTTATTCATTTATTTATCTATCTATCTATCTATTCAGTTATTTAACCATTTATTCATTTATTTACTCACTGTCAGGAGTGGAGCTGACGGGCATAGCTTTGGAGTTGACATCCCTTATTTGTCCCTTGAATTGAAAGGGACCAGAAGCACGCACATTTCTCATCTTCCCCATGCCGTGTCTTCCCATTCCTGTTCCCATTTAACTCGCCCTCCCCTCCATTCGATGGGCCAAGAGGCATTCAGCAAGGGAACATACCTCGGCCATTGCTGTTCTTGTCATGGAGGACCTCGAAACGATGTCTGGTTTTGTCTCCCACAGCAAACAGGTCGTGTTTTCTTTGTTGGTTGGTTTCGGTCGTCAGCTTGCGTCGTGGTTCCAAGCTTCGATGGGTTGTTCTATTTCTGTATTTACTTTGTTTTACTTTATTTATTTATTTATTAGTTAATTGAATTATTCATTTATGTGTGTCTTTCTTTCTTTATCTATTTATTTATTCCTTTGTCTGTCTGTCTATCTATCTATCTAACTATCTGTCTATCTATCTATCTATCTACCTATCCATCTATTACTTTATTCATTTGTTTATTTGTTATTTGTTTGTTTATCTATTCATTCATTAATTCAATTGTATGTTTGCTTAGTTTATCTATTCCTTTATTGACCTATTTATTGATCTGTTTGTTTGTTTGTTTATTTGTTTATCCATTTATTTCTTTATCTACATAGTTGTTTGTTTGTTTACTTCTATTACGTATGGGCGGACAAGAATAGCCGGCTGCCCGAGGGAAGCTTCCAGAAGCCACAATGTGAAGATGGCTGAGTGGAAAAAAACAACAACAACAACAACAACAACAAAAACACAACAACAACTGGAAAATGGGAAACGAATTACGCAGAGAAAGGCTGAAAAATATCACGCACCCGATTTAACTGCTCTTTCAGCTAATTTGTTACCCCTACGAAAATAATGAACAAACAAACAAACAAACAAGTCAATTTCTTTCTGGCGTGTCTGGCGTGTATTTCTTTTAACCTCTCCTAAAACAACAGTTTCTATTTCTATATTCATTATCGATATCGACGCACAGTGGAGACGCTGTCTTGCTCTTGTCCGTTTTGGGGGCCAGGGAATCAATGAATAAAGGCTCGATTTTTCTGTTGTATTTTTTGTGTGTGTGTTTTGGATTTTTTTGTGGTTGATGAGTGCATTTGCAATCCTTTTTTCCCCTCTCACATGGCACGGGTACCAACACCAAGACACCAATTCCCTTCCATAGCTGCTTCCTTAAAAAAACCTTCTGTTTATGGGCCGAAAGGGAATCGTACAATAGAGATCGTCGCTGGGTACCACTACCTCAACCCCCCATCCCCACCCCTCTTCTCACACACGCACACACACACCCACACACACACACACACACACACACGCACACACGCGCACGCACGCACGCACGCACGCACACACACACACACACACACACACACACGGAGTAAAAGAGGGAACAGGAAGACGACTCTACAGGCCAAAGAGCTGTCGTGGTTTCTTTTCATGCTTTTTTTTTCCGCCTTCACCGGTCCTCATGGCAGAGTGGTTGAGGACAGGCAACAAGAAATCATCACACGTTTGGATTATTCCTATCCTGAGGGGGGGCCGTCAAGGTGGTGTGATTCTCTTTCGTTTCTTCGTTGTGTGTGTGTGTGTGTGTGTGTGTGTGTGTGTCTGCGGTTAATGTGAAACGTACACGCGATGTGCTCTCCGTCGTAAACCCGAGAAAGCGCGGACATGCACAACGAATAGCTTGCTTAAAAGAAATGGCCATGAAGAGAGAGATGGAAAGAGGAAGAAGGAAAAGTCCACGATAGAAAAAAAAAAGCTACACAAAGCTGGTAATGAGCACTGGTGTTGCTTTTTTTAAAATTATTATTATTTCTCTTTTTTGCCTGTTTTTTTGTTTCGTTTCGTTTCGTTTTGTTTTGTTTTGTTTTTCTTCAATTTTCAGCTTCAGACGGTGTCAGAGCGCACATAATAAATCCCCTACGTCACACCACATCTGATATTAAAACATAATAATAACAATAATGATGAGGATATTGATGAGAAGAAGAAGAAAAAAAGAAAAAAAAAAGGAGGAGGAGGAGAAGAAGAAGAATACGAAGAAGAAGAAGCAGGAGGAGGAGGAGGAGAAGAAGAAAAAGAAGAAGAAGAAAAAAGAAAAAAAAAAACAAACAGAAGAAGAAAAACAGGGTGTAACAGATGTCTAATCTTCATACAACCCCTACGCTCTGATCAGACTTGTTGATTAACTTTGTTCTACTTTCGTTTTCGCATTGTAGAAAGGGACAAGGTTATGTGTTACCGCTGTTAATTTTGTTTTTCTTTCATCATATCTTATCACCGGTCGTCATTAATGCATTGTCATGTTCATCTCCATATCATTCTCGTACTCGTCTTTTTCTTCGTTTTTTTTTTTTTTTTTTTTTTTTTTTAATCAACATTTTTACCCTTGTTTTAAAATATAGGTATCTGTATCATTGATACAAAGGGAATTCATTCAGTTGCATGATGACTCGTAAACCTGAGAGCTATTCAATCCTGTGTGTCGTTTCCATCATATCATTTTTCATACATGAAGATTCTTAGCAAAATGTCACTAGGATTATGTTTGGTAGTGTCAACAATGTGTGGCATTCGTTCTAATATCGCACCGTCTTCCATGTTCATAAGATATAACAAATGTTTTGTTTTTTCTTTGTATTCTTCGGCCTCTGGTGCATGCGCGTTCTCGGAGCAATTTTCTGGAAAAATAAGTTGATTATTTTGTTTTCTTCAGTGCTGCAAGTTACGAATAAGATTTGTGTATTTTCAGATTTTTTTTTGTTTTGTTTTTTTGCCTGGAACGAAAGGAGAGAGACAGACAGACAGACAGAAAGAGACAGATTCAGAGAGAAAGAGGGAGAGAGACACACACACACACACACACACACACACAGAGAGAGAGAGAGAGAGAGAGAGAGAGAGAGAGACAGAGACAGAGAGACAGAGAGAGAGAGAGAGAGAAGAGACAGAAAGAGGGGATAGAGAATGGTAGAGAGAGCGGAGAGGTAGAGAGATGGGAAGATATAAAGAGAAAGAGGAAGTGACTGTGTGAGAGAGAGAGACAGACAGACAGACAGACAGAGAGACATACTGAGACAGACAGGAAAATGCAGAGACAGAGATAGAGAGAGATAGACACAGAGAGAGACAAAGAGAGACAAGTAGACAGACAGACAGAGACAGAAAGTGTGTGTGAGAATCGATTTGTTGGCTCAAAGTGGTTTTAAATTTCCTTGAAGCGCGTGCGGCTGAATGCGAACGGAGTGGAGGGGAAGATGATGAAGAACCTCCACAAAAAATCAGGGCTGTCATTATTCTCTTTTCTTTCGTTTAGCTCCTAATCATTAAGACATATTTCTTTTTTCCTTTTTTTTTTTTTTACTTCCGATATGTCGGTCACTGTGCGTTTGGTATTATTAATCTGAATCATTCGTTATTTCTTGAAACATCTGAAGACTGCCCTTGTGGAAATGGCAGTCGGTTTAATTTACCCCTGTAACTCGTTTCATTTTCCTCTCCCATCTTTTCCTCTTCTTTCCTCTCTCGCCTTCATCTAGGTTTTTATTTTCTTCCTTCTTTCTACTTTCTTTTCCTTTCTTTCTATCATTAGTTTATAAAAAAAAGAAGAGAAAAAAAACCCCGTTCTTCAAAAGCTACACTCACACTCACACACACACACACACACACACACACACACACACACACACACACACACATATATACACACATACACGCGCGCACGCGCGCACGCACACACACACACACACACACACACACACACACACACACACACACACACACACACGCACGCACGGACGCACTCATGCGCACACACGCAGGCACTCATTCACGCACGCACACACACACACACGCACATACATACACGCACATGCACACCCACACCCACACACACACACCCACACACACATACACACACACACATGCGCGCACGCACGCGCACACACACACACATACACGCGCGCGCACGCACGCACACACCCACACACACATACGCACACCCACGCAAATAACACTTATAGTGAACAGACGTTAACCTGAACATCTCTCACACACACGCACGAGCACGCACGCGCGCGGCACACACACACACACACACACACACACACACACACACACACACACACACACACACACACACACACAACATATCAGCCCCCCCACCCTTTCGCCATCTGTCTCTGTCTCCTCCATCTCTACTCTCCCTGTCTCTGTCTCTTTACTCTGTCTCCGTCTCTGTCTCTGTATGTGTCTGTCTGTCTCTGTCTCTCTCTCTGTCTCTTTGTCTCTCTCTCTGTCTCTCTCTGTCTCTCTCTCGCTCTCTCTCTCTCTCTCCTCCATCTCAACCCTCCCTGTCTCTGTCTCTTCACTCTCTCTTTCTCTCTGTCTCTCTCTCTCTCTCTCCCTCTCTCTCTGTCTCTCTCTCTGTCTCTCTGTCTCTCTCTGTCTCTCTGTCTCTGTCTCTCTCTCTCTCGCTCTCTCTCCTCCATCTCAACCCTCCCTGTCTCTGTCTCTTCACTCTCTCTTTCTCTCTGTCTCTCTCTCTCTCCCTATCTCTCTGTCTCTCTCTCTCTCTCTGTCTCTCTCTGTCTCTCTCTCTCTCTCACTCTCTCTCTCTCTCGCTCTCTCTCCTCCATCTCAACCCTCCCTGTCTCTGTCTCTTCTCTCTCTCTTTCTCTCTGTCTATCTGATCCTCATTCTCTGTCTTTCTCTCTGTCTCTCTGTCTCTCTCTGTGTCTCTTTGTCTCTCTCTCTGTCTCTCTCTGTCTCTCTCTCGCTCTCTCTCTCTCTCTCTCCTCCATCTCAACCCTCCCTGTCTCTGTCTCTCTGTCTCTCTGTCTCTCTCTCTCTCTCTCGCTCTCTCTCCCTCTCTCTCCTCTATCTCAACCCTCCCTGTCTCTGTCTCTTCACTCTCTCTTTCTCTCTGTCTCTCTCTCTCTCTCCCTCTCTCTGTCTCTCTGTCTCTCTGTCTCTGTCTCTCTCTCTCTCTCTCTCTCTCTCTCTCTCGCTCTCTCGCTCTCTCTCCTCCATCTCAACCCTCCCTGTCTCTGTCTCTTCAGTCTCTCTTTCTCTCTTTCTCTCTCTGCATGATTCGAACAGTTGGTAGAGGACAGAAGAAATGTAATGATTGGTTTGATGATGAGTGTAAGAGGAAGAAAAGACTTGTCAGAGGCCTTCTTGAAAGTTTCCAGAGATGTAAAACTGAAGAGAATAAAAGAATACGTAAAGAAACATATGTAAAGGAAAGGAAGGAATATGTTTATTTGAAGAGAAGAAAGAAACGTGAATTTGAGGAGCTAATGTTACAGAAATTAAAATCATCAATCAAAGATTCAAATCTGTTTTGGGCAACAGTAAGATCTGTAAATAGAAAGGCATTTGTTTATAATAATATTAGTGCTCAGCAATGGTATGACCATTTTTCTAGTGTATTTGTAGGTAATGCTAATACTGAAACAGAAGATGAGGTAGTAGAGGAGGTTGGTGATTTTGAAGAACCTTGCTTTAATGACCCAATTAGCAGGCAAGAAGTAATTGATAGCATAAACAAATTAAAACCAGGTAAAAGTGCAGGCCCAGATAAAATATTGAGAGAAATGTTAAAGCAGGCAAATACAGATGTTGTTGATTTTCTGATGTTTTTATTTAACAGATGTTTCAATGATGGAATCTTTCCAACAGATTGGGCAAAATCGATTATCATACCTATTCACAAAAAGGGAGACCCAAATATTCCAGATAATTACCGTGGAGTTGCACTTACAAGTATCATTAGTAAAGTTTACACTTACATTTTAAATAGAAGATTAACTAAATGGGCTGAACGAGAAGAAAAGATTATTGAAGAGCAAGCTGGATTTCGATCAGGTTACAGCACCATTGACCACATTTTCACATTGTATGCAATTGTACAAACACATTTATTAAAAAATAGAAAATTGTATGTTGCTTTTGTAGATTTTCAGAAGGCCTTCGACTCTGTGAATCGAAATAGTTTATGGAATGTGTTACGTAAAACTGGTGTTGATGGTAAGCTTTATATGGCACTGCGTGGTGTATAAGATGCAGTTTTTGCGTGTGTGCGTGAGAAGGGTGTATATTCAGATGTATTTGATTGCCCTCGTGGCGTAAAACAAGGATGTCTGTTGAGCCCTATGATGTTTTCGTTCTTTATTAATGAACTGGCAGGAGAGATAACGAAAAAAGGAAAACATGGGATTCAAATGATCCCTGGGGCTGTTGAACTGTTTCTCATGTTATTTGCAGACGATGTAATTCTTTTGTCTGACACGGCCATAGGACTTCAAAATCAGCTGAACATATTAAAGCAAGAAGCAGATAGATTATTTTTAAAAGTTAATCTTGAGAAAACAAATGTAGTTGTGTTTAGAAAAGGTGGTTACCTATCTAGATATGAAAGATGGCACTATGGAACTGATGAAGTGAAGGTAACTAATGCTTATAAGTATCTTGGTATGATTTTTACAACTAAGCTGAGTTTGACAAGGACAGCAGCAGAAATTTGTAGAAAGGGGAAGAAGGGGGTTATAGAAATCTTAAGGTGTTTACGTAAGTTAGGCTCGATAGATTCATATATATTTTGGAAACTTTTTGATACTCAAATAGAACCAATGATAACATACAGTGCCGAAATTTGGGGACTTTCTGATAACAAAGATTTGGAAAAAGTACATACATTAGCTATTAAACGTTTTTTAAATGTTCCATTACATGCTTCAAATACTGTATTATATGGAGAAAGTGGTAGATACCCATTATACATTAAATCATGTGTGAAATGTATAAAATATTGGTTAAAATTAATAAGGCTACCCACATCGAGATTATGTAAGCAGGCGTATGAAATGTTAGTAAATGAACATGAGAGAGGGAAGGAAAACTGGGTATATTTTGTAAAGAAGACATTAACTGTAAATGGATTTGGGATTGTGTGGATGTGTCAGGGAGTTGGATGTGTAGAAGGATTTGTTTCAGAATTCAAAGATAGGCTAATTGCTTCATATAAACAGAAATGGCACTGTAAAATGGAAAGCACTGAGAAATATAGATGGTTTTTTAGTTTTAAAAGTATATTTCAAACAGAAAAATATATCACAGTCGTGACAAACAAGTGGCACCGAACAAGTCTTGCCAGATTTAGAACGAGAACGATTGGTTTGAATGCTTATGAAAAGTGGTTTCAGACTGAGCCCTCGTTACTCTCCCCTTGTCCGATGTGCGGTCATTCAAGGGAGGATGAATTGCATTTTTTGTTTAGTTGTAAAGCTTATGACGATATTCGAGAAAAATGTGTTGTATTTAAAACAAATTCAGCAAAGAATGAAGATATTTTTGGAGTGCTTAATCTAAATCAGGAAACTTCACTACAGTCACTTGCAAAATATATTGCAGAAGCGAATAACATGCGACGAAAAAAAACTCAACAATAATAAAATAGTATCAGGTGTTGCTCATTGTGAAAAGTGAAATCTGTGTTGTCATTCTCATATGGAAAATATTTATGTTATACATTTATATATGTTTTTGTTTTTATTTCTCACTACATGCCATTACTTTGAATGGATGGTCGAACTGCACTTTGTTGCACAGATTGATTGATTTCGTTTTGGCTTTGGTTTTCATCAATATTATTACTATTGATGCATGTTGTTATTTGTATTATGAACCCCCATGTCATTAGGGCTGTAAAGCTATTGACATTAAAGTGTTCAGTGTTCAGTGTTCAGTGTTCTCTCTCTCTCTCTCTCTCTCTCCCTCTCTCTCTGTCTCTCTCTCTCTGTCTCTCTCTCTCTGTCTCTCTCTCTCTCACGCTCTCTCTCTCTCCTCCATCTCAACCCTCCCTGTCTCTGTCTCTTCACTCTCTCTTTCTCTCTGTCTCTCTCTCTCTCTCCCTCTCTCTCTGTCTCTCTCTCTGTCTCTCTCTCTGTCTCTCTCTCTCTCTCTCTCTCGCTCTCTCTCTCTCCTCCATCTCAACCCTCCCTGTCTCTGTCTCTTCACTCTCTTTCTCTCTGTCTCTCTGTCTCCCTCTCTCTCTGTCTCTCTCTCTTTCTCTCTCTCTCTCTCTCTCTCTCTCTCTCCCTCTCTCTCTGTCTCTCTCTCTGTCTCTCTCTCTCTCTCTCTCTCTCTCTCCTCCATCTCAACCCTCCCTGTCTCTGTCTCTTCACTCTCTCTTTCTCTCTGTCTATCTGATCCTCATTCTCTGTCTTTCTCTTTGTCTCTCTCTCTCTCTCTCTCTCTCTCTCTCTCTCTCTCTCTCTCTCTCTCCTCCATCTCAGCCCTCCCTGTCTCTGTCTCTTCAGTCTCTCTTTCTCTCTGTCTATCTGATCCTCATTCTCTGTCTCTCTCTCGCACGTTCTGTAATCTGTATCCTTTATGCTGTGTTTGCTTTCAGCATGTAAGAGATCTCGGTGAACTATCGGTGAAGAGAGAGGGGGAAATATTTGGGAGAAGACCCATGTATTATTTTCCCTAGATTGTTTTTGGTATATTGATCCATGATCCACGAGGGAGAGATACGAAGGTGTGTGTACTTATTTTTCAGCATTTCCACCCACCCTTCTCTCTCTCTCTCTCTCTCTCTCTCTCTCTCTCTCTCTCTCTCTCTCTCTCGTGCTATTATAACTGATGTAGATTAGGAAGGACAGGTTGGAAGAATGGGTCGTGCCCAAAATCTTAATCCTTGAATAAAAAAAAGTTCTGAGTTCTGAGTTCTCTCTCTCTCTCTCTCTCTCTCTCTCTCTCTTGGAACAGACCAAATATCCACGCTATAATCGATATATTTTCCCCTTGTTCTCTCTCTCGTTTTCGGGCCGTTCATGTGTTGCCAAGACGGAACAAATCATTTTGGAGACAGAACAATTCTCGCCAGCTCCAAAGTCATCCCTGTGGATCAAGGTTTAGGCCGCGTTTCAGCAAAGTGCTGACATCCTTGGGAAAGGCGCTTTACCCTGTCTGTCCTCACTTTTCAACGAGGTGTTAATGGGTAGGAGACCCACCTGACTTCGGTCTGTCTGAGTGTGTATGTGTGCTTGCCTGAAATCTGATTGAATGACACAGGAAACGAATAGTGAGAACCCAGTGGCAGCCGTCAGTCGGCTCTACCCTGGTAGGCAGCCTGTTGTGCAAATGATCCCGTATTATTTTTTTTTTTATAAAGCACTTAGAGCTTGGTCTCCGACCGAGGATAGGCGCTGTATGAGTATAAATAAGTATCCACATCAATGTCAAAGCGGCGGAAGGGGGATCATGGGAGAGGACTGGGTCCGTCTTCCTGTGCCGAGCACGGGACTGTCTCTATCAATTAAATGGGGAACAAAAAACTGAATTTCCAGTCCCTATGACCGTACAAAAAGGTTAAGGGACCTTTCAGATGTAACCGTAGGTGTGAGGAGGAGGACAGAAGAAACGAGTTTAGCCGTCTGTTTCAGCTCACGGAGACAGTTCCACCAGGACGTTTGTGCATCAAACCAAAATCTATTATGCATTTTGATCAGCATGTGGAAGGGGATATGTGTTCTCTTTTGTAACAAGGCCGTTTCATTTGTGTGCTGTTGGGGGCTTTGTTTTTGTTTCTTTGTTTTTGTGTTGTTGGGTTTTTTTGGGTTTTTGTTGTTGTTTTTTTGTTTGTTTGTTTGTTTTTTTGTTTTTTGTTTTTTTGTTTTTTGTTTTTTTTTCTTTGCTTGTTGTTTTTTTATATATTTATTCATTCTTTTTACGTTCTTCAAAGACACTAGGTTTCCAGTGAGGAACGATGTTGGGCTTGAGAATTTTGAGAGACAGACAAACATCCAACCAGACGAACAGACATATGGGTGGACACACAGACAACCAGACAGAAAAAGTCAGAGGGGAAGAAATTATGAAACATTCTAAAAGTTTAAATGTACTCTGTGCAATTCAATCTAACCCACTCCCGACCCCCCCCCCCCCCCCCGCCCTCCAACACCCTCCCAACCACACACACACCACTCGCGATTCGTTGTACTTTGTCACTTGATCTCAACAGCAGCGGATTCCTCGTAGGATTGCTTCCGTCTGAA
>NC_134876.1:101096667-101131667 GCF_041734735.1 Babylonia areolata | reverse complement strand
ACCCCCCCCTGCCCCCCCCCCCTCCCTTGCCCACCCTCCCCCTTTCAAAGCAGACATGGTGTAGTGTACATGTATGTACCAACCTGCACTCTTCGACATCTTTTTGGAAACGAGTTGGTTGGGCTTTTGTTGTTGTTGTTGTTGTTGTTGTTTTTGATTCCCCTTACTTGTGTAAACAAAGTGAGTCTATGTTTTAACCCGGTGTTCGGTTGTCTGTGTGTGTGTGTGTGTGTGTGTGTGTGTGTGTGTGTGAGTGTGTGTGTCTGTGTCTGTGTGTCTGTGTGTCTGTGTGTGTCTGTGTCTGTGTGTCCGTGGTAAACTTTAACATTGACATTTTCTCTGCAAATACTTTGTCAGCCCTTTAAAATAAGTATGTTCAAATACTAAATTTTAGAACGTCAGTTAAGGGGCCATGATTGCGTAATGGGTAAGACAGTTTCTTCTCACCCGAACACGCGGGGTTCGAATCTGGTTAGGACTTTTTTTTCTTTTTTTTTTTTTTTAACCTGAAGCTTTATAATAACAAATACAGAACACATTTTAACAATTAGATTTTTTTTAGTGTATCACAAGGCCTTGCCTCTCTTGTTCTTCATAGTTTTACCCGTTGGTTGTAGATATCAGTTTTTGTATCAGTTTAATGGATGTGTCAAAGCGTGTGTGTAGAAAGAACAGCGTGCACGATACCACATTTGCATCCAACAAGGAAAGAAAGAAGAAGAAGAAAAAAAAGAGGAAAAAAGACAAAAAAAGACACAAAACCCCCCAAAAACGTCAGCAGATTCCTTTCTATCGCACAGACCCAGGTTTATATAAAACAATGGAATATGATGAATTACAACAATAAAGATGGTTAAACGAAAGAGATAAAATCTTAATAAGGAAATGTATACAGTGAAATATTAATAATGTAAAAGATACACATATGGAAAACAACTGAAACAAAACACAAGAAAAAAAAAAGAAAAAGAAAAAAAAAAAGCCCGGACTAAAAAGCAGGATTCCCTTATTCTTCGTCTGATCTGGTCGGATGTTGGGAGGGAGTAATTGGGGATCGGGGGAAGGTCTGTACAGGGGTTGTGGAGTATGTTTGTCTTGACCTAGCCGAGGGGAAACCAGAGAGTTCTCCCAACAAATGTCTGATTGAGGATTACTGCTGCCGGAATGATCTGCTGCTAGAATGACATCTTTTTTTTTTCTTGAGGCTGCCCTCAGCAGAGCTTCCCTTTCGGTCCAACGAACAAACTCCCCATGCTGGGGCCGTGTTGACAATCGATAGAAGCGGGGCCCAATGGGCTGTAAGACTGGTTTCTCAGGAGTTTGATATAAAGACGTGCGTCCGACGAAGACAAATGTTCGTAACTCCCTCGCTGCCTCTGTTGTCTCGATATATCTGTCTCTCTCTGTCTCTGTCTCTCTTTCTCTCTCTCATTCTCTCCCCATCTGTCTATGTCTGTCTATGTCATACGATGTTTAGAAGTACTTGTACCTGGCTCTACATGTTATTAGTTTAACAAAATACTCGATTTTCATATCAACTTTAAAACTATAAAACTAGAATGAACATAAAAGAGAATTTGAATCGACCGTGTCGTACTACATTCCCGGCGGGTGTAACTAAACTTGTACATGTATCTAGATCTAGTGAAAACGGCTAAATGTTGCAGTGTGATTGCGGCGATAGCCACGTCTCCTTTACCGCGGACTTAAAAAGAACTTTTAATTGCCCTTAAAGATTTTTTGAATGCCCAAGATTCACCAGAATAATATGATTTAAACAGCGTTCTCACTGTGAATACTGCAATCGATTTATCACCCTTTAAAAAAGCATGTATAGATATTATATTTTTGAACGTTAGCTAAGGAGCCCCAATAGTGTAATGGGTAAGACAGTTTTTTCTCACCCGAACACGCAGGGGTCGAATATGCCGTTAAGACTTTTTTTTTCTTTTTTTTCTTTTTCTTTTAACCCGAAGCTTTATAATAACAAATACAGAACACATTTTAACGATTATTTTTTTTTAAGTGTATCCCAAGTGAATCTTGAAGGCCTTGCCTCTCTTGTTATTTCTTTCTTTTGAATTGTGAACTGGATAAATGAGGTCATGCCGTCTCCGAACACAACCTACCTTCTTTGTAGGCCTAACTGAGTGGGATGTGGGTTTTTTTTTCGGATTTCGGAACGAATCTTAACGAAATAAACCGTTGATGATCGGCTTCATTTGGGAGACTTACAACCTATTATTGGTATGACTGTAAAGATTTTTCTTATACTGTGCTTAAGCCAAAACTGGTATTGGCAGATAAAGTATTTCCAGAGAAAAAGGCAATGTTAAAGTTAACAATGGACACACACACACACACACACACACACACACACACACACACACACACACACACACAACCGAATACCAGGTTATAACATAGACTCACTTTGTTTACACATGTGAGTCAAAAATTGCTAAAATGTAACAATCTTTTGAAGAGAAAGGGCTAAATCGCTAGCTTCAAATATATTTCACCCAGTTTCTGGTGGTGATTGTACTTATCAAAAGTTCAATGTTGACAGGATGAGATAACTCAATCGGAGGAAGATAGCGCGGATTTGTAGAGAGAAAAAAATACATAAAATATTTTGAAAACAAATAAGATAATTCATGTTTGCTTATTTTATGGGTGGAAATGGTGCTAAAATATTAGCAAATGTATTAGACAGAACAGCTAAGTGCAATTATGCTGTTTCCTCCACCATCATGTTGTTTTAAACATAATCAATATATATATATATATATATATATATATATATATATATATATATATATATATATATATATATATATACTCAAACACACACACTCACACCCACACCCACAAACACGATCACAAAATATTACAACACAAGCGCTCAGTGTAAACAGTTTTTCAACTTCAAGCTTTCATTTGGAGGGTTTCATAGAAAATAAAAACCCCTAGATGAAGTTTTCAAGCTTCTGACTGTCTGACTTTGGGCCTTTCTCTTCAGTCCCTTTGCCTCAAACGCTGGGCAAGCAACTTTTCGAACCTGGTGAGGCGTTTCTGCACCGTCTGTGTCCAAGCTAATCGTTCTAAAGCAACAGCTTCCCAGGTGCTCAGGTCGACGTTCAAGGCCTTCAAATTTCTCTTGTAGACGTCGTTATAGTGTATTCAGTGTCTGCCTGTGGGCCGTTTTCCCTGTACCAGTTCTCCCTAAAGGAGATCCTTGCGGAACCCGCCATCGTCCACTCGCGCAAGGTAATCGAGCCAGTGCTTGCGTTGTTTGTTTGATCCGAGTGTCCCACCAGGTGATGTTCAGGATGTGTCAGGGGCAGCACATGTTGAAAGTGTTGAGTCATCATTCCTGTTGGGCACGCAGGCTCCAAGAATCACTGACGTACAGGAAGGTGATTATGACAAGCCATGTAGACCTGGATACTGGTGTGCTTCATCACCTCCGTCTGTCTGAACATGGTGGTAGCTGCCTCGCCGATACGCTCGTTTTGCTCGGTTGAAGAATAAGGGAGTCTGAGATTATCTAACCTGGGCGCACAAAGTCATGTCCAACATCCAGAGATTATGATTTCGGGTGGGGAGTCCACACCCTATTCCATGGCCTGTGTTTTCTACAGACTGGTGGTGGGCAGGAAGTTTTGGCAACAGCAGATGACTCAGTGTCGTTCCCATGGGGGAAAAAAAACTGGCGTTTTTGTGTGAGTGCACCAGCCCATTTACCTTTCTCTGCCTTTCCGCCACTCAGTACAATGTTTGAACTTCGGAAATACCTGTCCTGATTTTCATCGGCAGTTCCCAGATGTTGGAGACGGGAGGTCTCATTCTGTATTCCTTCAATATACTCCGGTCAAATGTTGAACACCTCTGAATGGTCTTCCAATTTCGTTGTGTAGTTCTAGAGTAAATTCATTTGAGGCTGGAGTTCTCTGCTGGTATCTTTCAGTTGTTCGTCCATGACGTGAAGTTTCTTTTCAAGTTGATTGATGTGAAACTGGGCTTTGGTCATCATGTCATAGTTTGTCTTCCAAACGTGCACCCCGTCACCAAAATTTTTCACAACCTCGGTGCTAGGGGCAAGCTGTCCAGATTGTTTATCACCTGCTGATGTCTGTGACTTACTCCTGTCAACCAAAATGAGTGACAGTGATCTGTGTGTGTGTGTCGTTGTTCTGAAAATGGACTTCATACGACTTGTGGTGACTATGATTCTTTGATACAGTGTGTTAGTTTCGTCTTAACCTTCCAAAATGGTAGCCGTCAAGGTACAGGTGCAGTACATTTTGACAAATACATGTGATTCTCTGCTGCTTTAGCTGTTTGTTTTTAACTGTCTTCCCTCCAGCCACAGACACAGACGATGATGATGGAGTATCTCGTCGGACCGACGGATCTTCTTCTTCTTCTTCTTGGGTATAGGCAGCCACATCTACATCAAGACGAATCAGCCGCACTTTTCACTCAGGAAAAAAGCTTCCCGCTCCGGTCGGATGAGCGCATGTCACAGTTTTCTAGTCCACAGGGGTGTTGCCAAGTCTGTTTCCGAATTGGTGGGGGAGGGGAGAGGGGGGGAGGGGGAAGGGAAGGGGTTAGTGGAGGCATGCCATCCTGGCCTGGAAGGCAGCCAGGGATGGCGCCGACACAGTCTCTGCAGGAAGGCTGTTCCACTCCGGTATGGTCTTTGGGAAGAAGGATTTGTGGCGATAGTCTGTGCGGCTCTGTGGGACGTCGTAGTGGAGGTGGTGGGAGCGCCTTGAAGAGCGTCTTCTGGCGCTGACGGAAGGGAGGTGCTGGGAATTGATGCAGGCCTTGCCGTGGTGGATTTTGTAAAACATGGTGAGTCTCGCTGTTTTCCTGCGAGTCTGCAGCGTTGGCCATTCTAGATCGCTGAGCATGTCTTCAACGCTGGATGTTTGTCGGAATCGGTGCGAGACCCACCTTGCTGCCCGCCTCTGGATCTTTTCCATTGCCTCAATGTTTTCTTCAGTGTAGGGATCCCATACCGTTCCAGCATATTCCAGTATGGGTTGTACCAGTGCCTTGTATGCAGCCTGCTTAATGGACTTGCTGTTTAGTCTGATGTTTCTTCTGATGAAGCCTAGGGTTTTGTTTGCCTTTTTAGTGATGTTGGTGATATGGGGCTTCCAGTCCAGGTCATGCGTGACGGTAACGCCCAGGTATTTTGCCTGGGATTCCTCCTGGAGCGTATAGCCGTGAAGCTGGTAGTCGTGGTGGAGGGTAGTCAGGCGTCTAGTCATATGAACTGTGGTGCACTTCTGAGGGTGGAAGGACATTTTCCACTTCTTCTCCCAGGTGGCGAGTTTGTCGAGGTCTTCCTGTAGGATTTTCTGGTCTTGCGCTGAACAAACTCGTATGACAGGCCGTGTCATCCGCGAAGAGCCTTGCTGTTGAGGTCAGACCAGTCGGCAGGTCGTTGATATACAGTAGGAATAGAGTCAGGCCAAGAACTGAGCTCTGTGGTACCCCTGACTCTACTGGAGCAAACTCTGATTTTGACCCGTTGACGACGACGGACTGTTTCCTGTCCCGTAGGAAATCCTCAATCCATGCATTGATCTGGCCGCAGATGCCAAGGTATCGAAGTTTGTGGATGAGTAGGCTGTGACTCACCTTGTCAAAGGCTTTACTGAAGTCTAAGACCAGTAAGTCTTCCTGCTTTCCATCTTCAAGCGCTTTGGAGACCTCATCGACAAAACCTAACAGTTGCGTCTCACACGAGTGGGCGCGACGGAAACCGTGCTGTTCCTTGCAGAGGATCTGGTGCTCTTCGCAGTACTCCATGATGGCACTGACCAGTACATGTTCCAGCAACTTGCAGGTATGCTGGTCAGTGAGATGGGCCTGTAATTTTCTGCCTTGTATCGTTCGCCCTTTTTAAATACAGCACTGACATGGGCGGCTTTCCAATCCTCTGGGACAACTCCAGTGTCGAGAGATGCTTGGAAGAGGAGTACGAGCGCTGGGGCTAGTTCCGTCGCTAGTTTTTTCAAGACTCTGGGGCTGATCAGGTCTGGACCAGGGGCTTTGGTAGGGTCGAGGTTACGTAGTAACTTCTCAATGCCAGGGGTAGAGATGGTTATATGCTCAAGGAGAGGCTGTTGGGGGTTTCGAGGGGGCATGGGACATCTTTGGTTGAACTCATCCTCTGTGAAGTTTTCTCTGTTACTGAAGGCAGATTGAAATTGTCTGTTTAGTATTTCCGCTTTCTGCTTGTTGTCGGTAACACGTTTTCCAGATTCTTTGAGGGATGCAACGCTGTTGACTTCAGTTTTCCTCGAGTTTACAAATGAGAAGAGTTTTTGGATGGTTTTGGTTTGTCTGGTTCGACTTCAACTATCAGTGTAGAGCAGTACTGAAAGTATTGTTGACGAAGCTCGCGTTGTATTTGTCTCTTCAACCTCCTGTATTCTTCATCAAGGTCTTTTCTTCTGGTCTTTTTTCATTTTCCTGTGGATTCGGTCTCGTCGCCTGATAAGCTTGAGAGTCTCTGGCTTGATGTGTGGAGCATTCCTCTTTGCTCGGAGCTTCACTTGAGGGATGTGAGTTTTTGGTGATGTTGGTGAGGCCGTCCTTTAGATCGGTCCATACCTCTTCAGCCGCTGGACTGTTTGCATGCTTTTCTAGTATGGAGTCTGAGAGTTCTTTGGTTGCAGTGCGCATAGCCTCCCAGTCAGCCTTCTTGTAGCATGGGACCATGCAGGTCCGGCAGACGCACACGGTTAGCGTTGACTTGCAGCTCTGCATACACGATATCGTGGTCAGAAATACCAAGCACGATTTCAACGCGTGGGAAGAGGCCCGGGTGACTGGTTACAAGGAGGTCAAGGACGTTTTCGCCTCGTGTCGGTGTTTTGATGATCTGCTCCAGTTGAAGTTCTTCTAATGATTCATTGAAAGCTCGATGAAGGCGAGGGTAGAAACAGTCTCTCTTCAGAATACTGTTTTCCCAGTCCCAGCTCGGGAAGTTAAAGTTTCCGCCGAGGACGACAATGGCATTCCTGGAGTCACAAGCTAGTTTGATCGACTCAGCCATCCGAAGTTGACTTGGCTCATCTCCATCGTCAGGTCTGATGAGTAGGCCAGCAGGCTTATCTGTCGGTGTGTGTCCTCATAATGGGAGAAGAGGCCGATTCTGGATGTGCAGTACTTCCCACAGGTGTTGCAAGGGAAAACGTCTCCAGAAGTTGAGCCCTGCTTCCTTCGCTCACGCTTCTCCTTAATGGCCAGCGTTCTCTTGTTTTCAAACGTCTTTATGCCACAAAGCACAGTACCCTCCAACGAGAGCGGTCAAGGGCATCAGTTTCCCATGAAGTGATGTCTGTGTCACAGGCTTCGAGGTTTGTCTTCAAGGTGTCCTTGAAGCGCTTGCAGGGTCTTCCAAGTTCGCGGTGGCCTTCCTTCAGCTGGCCATACAATAGCATCTTCGGGATCCTGCTGTCTGTCATGTGGACAACGTGTCCTGTCCAGCGTAGCTGGCACTGGATCAGCAGGCTTTCGATGCTGGGCAGGCCGCTCCTCTCTAGGACCTGGAGGTTGGAGACCCTGTCTTGCCACTTTATGCCGAGGATCTTTTGTAGGCATCTCTAGTGAAACTGCTCAAGTTGTTGAATGTAACAGCAATACGTTGTTCATGTTTCACAGCAGTACAACAAGGTGGTCAGCACAGCAGCTCTGTAGGTTTTGATTTTGTTGCTGAGCATTTGTTGTTCCACAGCCTATTGTTGAGTCTGCCAAAGGCTGAGCTGGCCTTGGCGATGCGTAGCGTCACTTCTGCATCAAGGGCTCCGTTGCTGCATAGGGTGCTGCCCAGTTAGCATAACTTGTCGACTGACTTGATCTCTGTGTCATCAATCTTGTTATTACAGGTGGGGGTGGGGGGGGGAGGCACTAGCGTTCTGTGAGCTAGCTGGTTGGTATATGGACTCGGTCTTGCTGAGGCTGATGGTGAGTCCAAAGCGCATGCAGGAGGTTGAGAACCTGTCCATAATGAACTGCATGTCCTCATGGGTGTGTGCAGCAAACGCGGTCATCAGCGAAGAGGAACTCTCTCAACAGTGCCTCAAACACCCTGGACCTAGCGTGGAGTCGCCGCAAGTTGAAAAGTTTTCCATCTGTGCAAAACTGAATGTAGATGCCCCGGTCACAGTCTTGGAAGGCATCAATCAGCATGGCAGAGAAAAGAATGGAGAACAGTGTGCGTGCCAGGACGCAGCCCTGCTTCACTTCATTTACCACAGACATAGAGAACAGACAATAATGACGGTACAATGACCACAGAACTGACAAGCGACGTAAATGGAAGATAGAAAAGACAGGAGTAAGGAGACTATTGTGACAGAAAAACCCAACAACCACTGTGGTGAAGTGGTTTGCGTCGTGGACTGATGTCTGGGAGTGCGCGGGTTCGAATCCCAGTGGACGTGGGTTTTTCGGCTCCTACCCAGAGCTGAGTGTGCTATGACCTTAAATGGGAATGCTGGGACCATACAGTCGAGTATCATGTGCCATCCACTTCATGGATGTATCTTTGGGTGTGCTGCTGTAATTTTCTGACCAACACTGCAAGTATCTGTATCTCTCGGGCCTGATTGACGCCGGGATATCATTATTATAGGAAGCGTCGAGTACATTCTTGTCACGTAGTCCCAAACCTAAATGAACCTCCATGGCAGCATCGTCATCATCATCATCGTCATCATCCTCCTTCTTCATCATCAGTAAAAGGACAAGTCCCAAATTATGTGTTTTTCATGCCTTGCTCTAATGGTGACATCAGTTTCGATACCCCTCTACTTCCGTGCTTTGGTTGAATCCTGTCAATGTCTTCAGTGTCGGCAGAGTCATGGGGAGGTGGGGGTTCTGTTGTTGGAGGGACGTGGTGGCAGCATCCACTCTGGGATGGACGCTCGCTGAGTCTGGCTCTGCGACTAAGCCATTGTTGTCGTTAGTAGGAGGCTTAGTAGGTGGTTTCCGTGTACGTTAAATCAGAACAGGAACTACCGAAGTGACTCAGAAGCAGTGTAGGGTCTCCTCTAGTGTGTGGCCTCCTGGCGACATAACAACGACGGTTCCCTGCAGACTGCCGACGCTGAGACAGTGACAGATGATGGGGCAGGAAAAACAAAACAAAAAAAAAAAAAAAAAAAAAAACACAAAAATAAAAAAGGTCTCACTTCAAACCATTTTGTCAAATGTACGTTTTATTCGGCCAAACAGAAGAATTTCAAACTTGAGGAACTGCATGATGATGCTAGTTCTATGAGTGTAGGATGTTCTTCACAGAAACATGGCTGTGTGATAAAATCAGTGATGAAAGTCTTGAGATTAAAGGCTGTGGATGTCCTTTTAGGACAGACATTCTAATGTGACGGACAAAAACAAGAAGGTAGCGTGTTCCTATGTGTCAAGAAAACTGGTGTGCCAGGTCCAGTGCTACAGTACGAAAACAGCTGTGCACGTCCAATGTTGTTCTAATGTCCGTGTCACTGCAACCATGATCGTCATACTGTGCTGCGTATCACTCTCCGTTTGTGTTTCACGTGTTGCCACAGAGATCTCTGACACTGTCCGTTCCCTGCAGTTTATATCCTCTGATGTCCAATGTTTTGTTGTTGTTTTTTTATCTGGTGATTTTATATGTGTAAGTTAAAAGCATCTTTACATGTCTTTACACAGCACGTCACCTGTGTAACCCGTCAAAATCAAACACTGGATATTTATGAAAATATCCAACATGCATAAAAAAGCACTTGTCCTTCCCAATGGCACTTCGCGTCATAATACAGTCCATCTACTTCCATATATACCTAAAATAGAAACGGAACCACTGACACAAAGTGTGTGGAAACGTGGATGCTCGAAAGTGTGTATGAAATGAAAGGCTGCATTGAGTGCACTGAATATCTGTGCCCCTGGATCAATGTTTCTTCTGAAGAGAAAGTGGGGTCCTGCTCCAGTGTAACAGTTCTTTCACTTAAACAACCGCACGCACAGGTGTCTGTACAGCTCAAACAGACGTCACACTGCAACGTCCATGGCTCCCCAGACAACAGACTCCCGCTGTGACACCTGTGGGCACCTGTGTGCTTCCAGTCTTGGAATGTGGAGCCACTCTCGATCCCATTGTTGAAACACAAAACAGAAGCAATGCCGACAGGGTGAGCCACATCATGAACACTTTGATGTCCCCTCCACTGTGCACACGGCATGCAAACTGTTCACAGGCATGGAGTTTCTGAGCAGATTTCATCAATTTCTTAACATTTTAATGACATTTCCAGCATACTGACCCACAGCACTTTCAGTCTTTAGATTTACTGCCATGGCTATTCACTGGCTTTGAACATTTAAACTAATATATACACTTCACACAAGGTAGGGAAAACACTCCATAAAAGCAAGTTTGTTTTCATAAAATAATTTAAAAATCGAGTGTTGATAATGAATAGTCAATCAAATCAGTTTAGTAACCTCATAAAAATAGAAGGACAACTGGCTTGTATGCCACATGATAACGTAAGACAATACATAATAAAAATGGAATTTACATTCATAAAATTGTAAAAGTTATAGCACACTCAAAACAAAAGAACCTTTGTACTGAAAACAACACACTGGTTCTTTCTTTCTCACAAACTGTCCGACTTCTCCTCCAACCCTGATCACCGTCTTCACCCCCCACCCCCCATCCCCACCCCCCACCTCTCTCCACTTTAACAAACCCAAGCACCACACACACACACACAAACACACATACACACACACGCGCATACATACAAACGAACACACACACACACACAGAGGTGTGCATGCAAGCATGCGCATATACATATACATACAGACAGTCATGGGCACACACACACACACTTGTAAAACACACGCGCGCTCGCGCGCGCGCGCGCACACACACACATAATACACGCACTCACACCACACACAAACACTCACACAGATATGTATGCATATGTGTGAGAGCATGTATACGCTCATATACACACGCGTGCACTCGCACACACGCATACACACACAATTATATGTAAACACTTGACTGAGTGCAAATAAACACAGAGAAAGAAAACAACCATTCATACACACAACACACACACATATATGATTACATATCCATACAATCGGGGTAAAAACAGTCACACACGTAAAAGGCCACTCATGTACATACCAGTGACCGTGGGAGTTGCAGCTCACGATCGAACAAGAAGAATTCTACATTTGCGCTTTAAACTAACAGACATTCCCTCAGTGAGAGGACAGAAATTAATGAGGGAAAAAAACCAAAGTTTTCGATCAATGCACGTGATTATGCAGCCTGGGCAATGGGAGATATAAATGGATTGAACGAAAAGGGACTGAATACTGAAAAAATATACGTTCTGTATTTATTCGCTTTACTTTATATATATATATCTCTCTTTCTCTCTTTAGATATTATATATATATATATATATATATATATATATATATATATATACATATATATATGTATATATATATATATATAATTATATATATGATGGAGTCTCCCGTCGGTCCGACGGATGAGTAGGCAGGCAGACTTATCTGTCGGTGTGTGTCCCCATATGGGAGAAGAGGCCGATTATGGATGCGCAGCACTTCCCAGAGGTGTTGCAAGGGAAAACGTCTCCAGAAGTTGAGCCCTGCTTCCTTCGCTCACGCTTCTCCTTAATGACCAGCGTTCTCTTGTTTTCAAACGTCTTTATGCCACTAGAGCACAGCATCCTCCAGCGACAGCGGTCAAGGGCATCAGTTTCCCAGGAAGCGATGTCTATGTCACAGGCTTTGAGGTTTGTCTTCAAGGTGTCCTTGAAGCGCTTGTAGGGTCTTCCAAGTTCACGTTGGCCTTCCTTCAGCTGGCCATACAAAAGCATCTTCGGGATCGTGCTGTCTGTCATGCGGCATAGATGTCACTGGATCAGCAGGCTTTCGATGCTGGGCAGGCCGCTTCTCTCCAGGACCTGGAGGTTGGAGACCCTGTCTTGCCACTTCATGCCGAGGATCCTTCGCAGGCACCTCTGGTGAACCTGTTCAAGTTGTTGAATGTGACGGCGATACGTCGTCCATGTTTCACAGCAGTACAACAAGGTGGTCAGCCCAACAGCTCTGTAGGTTTTGATTTTGGTGCTGAGCCTGATGCCTTTGTTGTTCCACAGCCTGTTGTTGAGTCTGCCAAAGGCTGAGCTGGCCTTGGCGATGCGCAACGTCACTTCTGCATCAAGGGCTCCGTTGCTGCATAGGGTGCTGCCCAGGTAGGGGAGGGGGGGCGGAGGCACTGGCGCTCTGTGAGCTAGCCGGTTGGTACAGTGACTCGGTCTTGCTGAGGCTGATGGAGAGTCCAAAGCGCCGACAGGAGGTTGAGAACCTGTCCATAATGAACTTCATGTCCTCATGGGTGTGTGCAGCAAGCGCGCAGGCATCAGCGAAAAGGAACTCTCTCATCAGTGCCTCAAACACCTTGGACCTGGCATGGAGTCGCCGCAAGTTGAAAAGTTTACCATCTGTGCGAAACTGAATATATATATATATATATATATATATATATATATATATATATATATATATGTGTGTGTGTGTGTGTGTGTGTGTGTGTGTGTGTGTGTGTGTGTGTGTATAAGGGGGGGAACGACGACCTTTTCTTTATCATTATTCTGAGAAAGGTTTACAGACAAAGTATAATTTTTTACATTGGGAAGATACAACAATGTATTTTTCTGAATATCAGTCATTCCACTTCAAGAATCATATTAGCAGAAAAAACAGATATTCATTCAAACATTGTTCTGCATAATGCTATGACGCACAGTTTATAATTTAATTGTATTTATGGCAGAATTTAAGATATCCGCTCACACAACAGTTCCATCGGTGTTATTGTGCCCAGTTTACATCAAAGCGATATAGGCAAATTAATGGACATTCATTCACATATTAATCCAACGTACACTACAATGTTCGGCTCACATCAAAGCATTCATACATCTGTTCTAATGCTTAGTTTATAGTAACGTATTGATAATCATTCACACCTTGATTTTATATGGTACAGATTTTAATCTTGTACAATGTGAAAATATGGTGCCAATTTCTGCACAGGAGTATTATATTGCATAGATATTTCAAAAGCATATTTGTCAATTTCATATGCCTTTTAAAGATCTTTTATGAACATTTGTATTTTTGGATTTACTTCATTGATTCTACATCTGTATGTAAAGAATGTGGCTATTAATAAGGTATGTGAGAAACAACCATCATTTTTGTTTTATCCTCTCACCCGAAAAGCATCAACACATAGTTGAAAATAAGTCTATCACAGTTCGGATATTTTTATTTAAAGTATCATACAAACTCTGTCTAAAACACTTGTAAATGATTACATTCCCATAGATAATGTAGGGTCGTGTCTTTTTCATTTTTACAAAAAACAACAACAACAACAAGAAAAGAACAACACATTTATCATCAGTTAACACAGTGACACGATATTTGATTTTAATCTGGAACCATTTGAATTATATATTTCTTGAAAAACTGTTCTTCCATTCAAGATGATTTTCAAAAACATGTTCCCAATTTTGCAAGCATTTAGTAGTGCTGGTTTCCCAATAAACATATCATGTAATAAATGTGTTTCCCTTGGAGATCAAACCATGATACTAAAAGCCTTATTATAATCCACTCTATTCTGATTTGTTTCATTTGATATAAGATTATTATATCCAAACAGCTTCTGATGGAGTTTACTGTTCCAAAGTATTCCATAATTGGAACTGGGTTATCATTTATAGCTTGAAATTCATGATTTAAAAAAAAATATATATGAATTCCATTTTCTTTTACAATGTCTTTTGCATAATAAACATTTTTTCTAACCCAGTCTCGAAATACAAAACTTTGCCACCAATCTTAAATTTGCTATTAAAAAAAACAACAACAATAGTTCCGTCAGCATGTCTTGTTCCTCATGTATATCCACGGTGTCAAAAAATCCTGAATAACTGCGAAATACGTTTTTCAAAAAAGGTTTAACATTCGCCCTGCCACTTCCAGTGTTATTGGGCCATACTCCTGTAACATTCCAACCTCTGGACATTCTTCAAATAATATATTTTCCATTTAAGACTAAATAACTGATTGCAGCATTTTTTTTTTCAACCATATGAGTTTCAGGGGATTTTACAAACGATGGAATGTGTGGAATATTTACACCTCCGTTTTGAATACTATGCACTGCCATTGATCTTTAAACGAGGCGTTTTGTTAACTTCTCTCGTTGTACCTTCAGATTTTGAACAATCTGTATGTGGAACGACTATAATTATTTCCATTGTGACATCATCACACGTATTACATCACATTGATGATAACTCCCTTGCTGACGTCTCAACAACTACTTTTTACCTGCTGTCATCAGTGGAGTTACCTCACGGAGAAGTGACGGCTCCAGAAGCGTGTCTACTTTTTGGCACAGAACCAGGTAGCTTCATTCCCTGGGACAACCCAGACAACATCATTTAAATTCATTTGTTTACGTGGTAAGTTTAAAAAGTGCAAAAAGGATGGCAGTCATCAGCTACACTCTTGTTGCAAGTTCCAAATTATTCTGTCATCTGACAAAGGGCACGAAGATGAGCAAACAGAGCAACATTGGTCAGAATAAAGAATACTGTATTATCTCCAATAAGAGAAATTATATTGTCTCTTTGGCTGTCTGATGATGGAGTCAGTGTGACCATAACGGGAAGCGGTAGGCATGGTTTATGTGTCAAGATCTTCCTATTGAGCGCAAACAGCGAAAAAACCTAAAAGACACTTGTAGTTAACAGAGGTCATTGATCGCATTTCTTCTTCATGTATCCATACACACACACATGTACACAAACTAACACGCACGCGCGCGCACACACACACAGAGAGAATGAATGCACATGTGCTCACGCATAACGCACACATACACACGCACGCATACACACACACACACACACACACACACACACACACACACACACACACACACACACTAACTCACTCACTCACTCACTCACTCATAGAGAGAGACAGAATGAACGCGCATGTGCTTGCGCATAACAAACACACGCACGCGCGCGCGCGCGCGCACACACACACACACACACACACACACACACACACACACACACATACTGCATATAAAGAATATGCAGTAATTGATGGTCGATGTCGATGGTCTATCTTTCAACCTGTCTTTCTACACAACTCTAAACATTCTGACATACATGTGATGTTGGAATAGTTGCATGTATGTATGTATGTATATGCATACACACACATATATGCGCGTGCGCGTCACAACTTGCAATCACCAATTCCCATGTTACACACACGTGTACACACACTCTATCTCTCAGAGAGAGAGAGAGAGAGAGAGAGAGAGAGAGAGAGAGAGAGAGAGAGAGAGAGAGAGAGAGAGAACAGTCAAAAGTATTTGTATAAATATAAGTGTTTTGAACGTTCATCGCCTTTCTCAGAATTAAGCTTGTTGGCCAATGTAGGTTTCAGTTCCAAGTTCTATGAACAAATGAAAAAAATAAAACGACACAAAAAACACCCCCAAACAGTTGTTGCTGTTTGTTTTTAATCTGACGATTATTTGATATTTTTCTGGCCTAACAGTTACCCTCCAATTACCATGACGAACTTCTCCTTCCAAAGCAGCTCCACAGCAACATCCTCACCATCACAACGACCAGGAAATATCTCACTCCTGCTGACAAATGGTGCATTCCACACAACACCATCAGCTGGTCCGGACATGACTGTTCCGGAGGGTTGTCTAGTTTTTGGCACAGAACCCGGAAGCTTCATTCCCTGGGACAACCCAGACAACATCGTCAGTCAGGACACAGAGAAAGCCGTGGACACTGCAGTAGGAGCCATATGTCTGCCCATCCTGTTTCTCATCTCCGTTCCTAGCAACCTGCTCAACATGCTGGTGTTCTGGAAACAAGGCCTCAAGGAACGCATCAACCTCTGTCTCTTCGCACTCTCGCTTGTCGATTTGCTCCACATGATCAATAACTTTTTCTTCAACATGGACAGACTGTATCTTCCCTTCAGCCAGTCCGCTGGTACTGTCTTGGAATTTATTTTAAAGTATAAGCTGCTGGGGTTCAGGGGCTTCAACTTGTTATCTGGTTTTATTTCTATGATGATTGCTTGTGAGAGATGTTTCTGTGTTGTCAGTCCACTCCGCTCACAGGTAATTCTGAAGACACGGACAACAGCAGTCATCCTTGCAATGGCAGCAGTGATCATTCTGACGGGAGCTATGGTCGTTGGAGTGAGATGGAGTCTGACTTGCGTGTTTGATCCCAAGACCAATACCACAACAAAGGTCATCTACACCAGTGAATTCTATGCCAAGAATAAAGCTCGTCTGGACCTCTTGTCTCTGTTCTTTGGAACACTCCAACCATCAACCTACGTCACTGTCATCACGGTAACGACAATTGTGACATCAGTGAAGTTGAAAAAGATGGTAGCATGGCGTCAACATACCTCGTCGTCCACATCGTCATCACGTGAGATAGCGTTGACACGAACACTCATCGCAGCATCCGTTCTCTATATTGTCTGCTCTGCTCCTCTCATGATCATAAGTATATCCGTCACGTTTGTGCCTGGCTTTAGTCTCAGTGGACGTTACTACAATTTTTCCAATCTTGTGGTCAGCACATTCGAATTAGCTTCCTTCGTGAACGCCACTTTTAACTTCTTTGTGTATTGCTTCCTGGGTTCCAAGTACAAGAAAACGTTGCGGCACTCTGTGCAAATGCGTATGTGTAAGAACCTTTGCTTGTAAGCATACTCTGGGTGTACACATGCAGATGTGCACGAGTGTATGGACACAAATCAACAAATTCAGTCAAAATTATTTGTCAGAACAAAAACGTGTTCTTTGAGGAGATAGGGGTGGGGGAATCATTCATAAACACCTTTAGCCAGGTGCTAACACACACACACACACACACACACACACACACACACACACACCATAATCATCTTTATATTTTGAGCAATGGTGATATTAAATTACCATGGTGTAAAGAAAATGGTATCTTATTTTCCTAGATCCATTTTTTTTACAGGGCAACATTTATATCGGGGATTGGAATTTGTTATTTTGATATACTATTTTCCTAGATCCATTTTTTTTTACAGGGCAACTATTATATCAGGGAATTGGGAATTGTTCTTCAGAAAAATGGTTTCACGTGTTTCACGTGCATTTTTGTAATCATACTATGAGTTATGAATGTGATGTGCTGCTGTGAAGTGCAGATTTGTTGCCAGATGGTGTCATGAAGCTGTCCAGGTTAGGGACATATTTTTGCCTGTAAAGGTATGTTGAAAATTATTGCACTCAGTTTGAAATGACTTTGGCTACGTTTTGTGATGGGATATTGACCATAGTATATAAAAGCAGGACATTTGAATGGATAATTTAGGTAGCGTTTAAATGAGATACATTGATATGTTGTGGTTGATTTGATGTTGTTGTAAAGCTTGTATGGGTAATCAGTACTTGGTGCTTTGATGATATACAGTTAGATTGATAATAGATAGTAGTTCCTTAAATTTGTCTTCAGTTTCGTTGGACTATTCGATGGCTAAGAAATGTTGTGTTGTTTTTTTTTAACATTGAATTGTGTAGTAGCTAAGCAGCTACATTTTGGTATTTCCTGATGGGATGAATGGGAATCGTTTTAAGGTAATTGTATGTTGCATTACTTAGGGTGGTGAATGGACATCGTTTTCCAAGCGAATATTTTTATTATATATATATATATATATATATATATATATATATATATATATATATATATATATATATTAGCTTCAGTGATAATTGGAATTTATGTCAATAGTATTGGATGAAGATTTCTTCTTTAGTGTTTATGTAAAGGTATGGTGTCTATGTTGTCTTGTTTGTCCACTTAGGTTTCTAGGAATAAAATTCAAAACATGGTCTGTAGTGGGACTGGAAATGAGGGGGGTTTGTATCCAGAAAGTCAAGGAACTGACGCATACTAAAAATGTGCAGGCACCAAGTGGCTGGGGACAGGCCACGGGTTTTGTTTTGTGCCGAGGTGCCAGGGACTGGGCACGGGACTTCATAGAACTGGATGGTGGGACCATCGGGACGAACTATTGGCACAAAAAATGAACATGATGGTGGGACCATCAGGACGTGCTGAATGAGGAGCCAGGAGCTGGCGAGACTGCTGAAGAACATTCACGGCAGTGAAGTTAAAATTGTTTCCCCCATAAAAAAAATAATAAATGAATAAATAAATAAAAAAATAATAATAAAAATTCCAGTCTAGGCCATGAGTAGCAGCTTTTGGTATCTTTCTTAGTAATAAATAAAAGGGTGTCGTTAATCAGTGTTTTTGTGTTTTGGGGAGAACACGTACTCATTTGGAGTAACAAGTGAACAGATAGCAGGCATACACTTACAAGCAAACACATTCATTCTTTAGTTATCTATCTGGCACTTTCTTTACACATGGCCAACCCTTCATCTCCACACCACTTCCAAATATCTCTTTCAATATGACATCACCACTAACATTATATGAAAGTGATGACAACTCCCTTGCTGACGCCTCAACAACTACTTGTTACCTGCTGTCGTCGGTGGAGTTACCTCACGGAGAAGTGACGGCTCCAGAAGCGTGTCTAGTTTTTGGCACAGAACCAGGTAGCTTCATTCCCTGGGGCAACCCATACAACATCGTCAATCAAGATGGCGGTGGACTATAATCTCCTTGGTTTCAGGGGCTTCAACTGGCTCTCTGGTTTTATTTTTGTGTTGACTGAGAGAGATGTGTTTATCCAATGAATGAATGATATATAAAAACCCATTGTTGTACCGTTTCAGACGGAAGGTGAATTGAAAATATTCATTAGCACAGAAGTGCATCTTTGCTGAGCTATTCTACAATCAACCACGTTTTCTACTTGTATTTCTTATTTCAGAAATTTGTGTCACAATGTGGTAAAGAAAATTGTGCATGTTGCTTTCTTTGAGTTAAAGAACTGATTTTTTTTTTTAAAGGGGGGGAGGGGGGGGGGGTGTTCGATACAATATTGTAGATTATTGCAATGCATCAAAAATCAAGGTATTAAAAGGAGACCCTTTCTGTTCTCATCGAGCAGTACATAATCCTTTATCATAGTGTACAGAAACCGAACTTGAATGTTCATACTTCACTATCAAAAAGGGATGCACTAAGGATATGTTCTGAGCACGACATTGTTTGAAATGTTCATTAATTGTAGCCATAGACATCAAATGAAGTATCACCTCTCCCACCTCAAACATCCTTGCACATATTGTGTTTTTCAGTGACTGTCATTCATTTCAAAGCATACTGGTCATCATGGCGGAAATGCCTTCTTCTCTCGTCATTTCTGCTACAGTTGTTATCAAACTGCTGGATCTGTGTCTAATTTGTATTCGATAATCATCCACCAGTCTCTGCAGACTAATGGAATGGCACACTGGGTGGTGACTGATCCAGTGTCAGGTGTGGCTGGACAGGCCAATACATGAGTGGCAGTCCCTTCCGCACTCTACACAGGTGAAGTCTGAGGGTGGGCAGTCTGTTTGGTTCGGGGCCTTTCTCCTCAGTCTCTTTGCCTCGGAACACAGGGCAAGCAACTCTTCGAACCTGGTGAGGCTTTCCTGCACCGTCTGTCTCCATCCTGATCGTTCTGAAGCTTCAGTTTCCCAGGTGTTCAGATCGACTTTCGAGGCGTTCATATCTCTCTGGTAGATGTCTGTGTGGTGCATGTGGGGTCTGCCTGTGGGGTGTGTTTCCTCTTGCAGTTCTCTGTAAAGAAGATCCTTTGGAAACTAGCCATCGTCCATTCGCGCCATATAACTGAGCCAGCGCATGTGTCTCTGGGTCGAGTGTCCTGCCAGATGATGTTCAGGATGTGTCAGGGGCAGCACATGTGCAAAGTGTTGAGCCATCATTCCTGCCAGGCATGCAGGGTCCAGGACTCACTGACATACAGGAAGGTGATTATGACAAGCCATGTAGACCTGGATATTGGTGTGCTTCATTGCCTTCCTGTTTGTCTATACTCCATCTGTCTGAACATGGTCGTAGCTGCCTCGCCGATACGTTCGTATACCTCAGTTGAAGAATAAGGGAGTCTGAGATTGTCCAACATAGGCACACAAAGCCATGCACAACAATCCAGTTTATGGCCAGAGAGTCCACACCCTGTCCCTGTCCCATGGAAATGAAATGAAATTATGGTGCTTAGAGCCTCGCTGACCAATAAGGCCATCTCAAGGCTATGGCCACGTTTATAACTACTACAAGGGTAAAAAACAAACAATTAAAACGAATCGCCACTTCAAACTTTCCACTCAAAGTTTTTAAAAAAAGCAAAAAAACCCTGTCCCATGGCCTGTGTTTTCTACAGACTGGTGGTGAGCAGGAAGTCGTGCCAACAACAGAAGATAGTTCAGTGTCTTTCCAATGGGGAAGACCTTCACTGGCGGGACGGACGGGAGGATATCCTGTTGGGAGAATGTGAGAGGTGTGCATGGAAATCTTTCAAGGTCAGTTTTCCGTTAACATAATACCCTTGAGGTACATTACAGTATCCCCGTGTATTCTAGTCAGGTCAGCTTCCACCCAGAGTCCTTCCTCCGTCAGCATCATGTCCCTACAACCCATGTCACCCATCATGATCATGGCATCCCTCCATCTGTTGAACTTAATGAGGTCGGGACGGGGACGGCTGCAGACACGAGGCGACGAACCCAGATGATGTTCTACATGTCTTTCCAAACACCAGCTCATCATTGTTGTGTGTATGCTAGCCTGTTCACCTCTCTTCCTTTACAACACACATTTGAGTTCAGAGTTCTCTGTTGTTTTCTATCATTTGTCCATATATGATGCTCTTCAACTTGATCGTTGTGAGACCGGGCTTTGTTGACCATGCCAAGAGTTTTATTCGGTTTGTCTTCCAAGCATACACAAGAACTGTACTATTGCCTCCAAAGTTTTCAGAAAGTCGAGAAGATTGATGATGATTAGAGCAAACTGTCCTGTTTGTTTTTCACCTGTTGATGTTCATGACTTATTCCTGTCAGCCATAGTGGTGAGAGTCTTCTGTGCGTGCGTGCGTGTGTGTGTGTGTGTGTGTGCGCGCGCGCGCGTGCGCCATCAAAGTGCAGGTAGGCCTAGTGTGCATTTGACATGTACCCGTGGTACTCTGCTGCTTTAGCTGTCTGTTTTCAACTGTTTTCCATCCAGTCACAGACATAGAGAACAGACAATAATGACAGCACAGTGACCACAGAACTGACAAGCGACGTGAACGGAGGAGAGGAAAGACAGGAGGAGAAAGAAGACTACTGAGACAGAAGAAGAACAAGCGCCCACTGCCCACCATTTTATCAAATATAGGTTACGTTTCATTTGGCCAAACGGAAGAATTTTACAATTTTAGGGAAATGCAGGATGATGCCAGCTTTACAGATGATTAATTTGCTTCACAGAAACATGGCTGGTAATAAATCGATTAAAGGCTTTGGGTATCCTTTTAGAACATAAATTTTAAAGTAACAGACAAAAACAAGGAGGTTGCGTGTTCCTATACGTCAAGAAAACTGCTGTAGCAGGTCCAGTGTGACAGTGCGAAAACAGCTGTGCACGCCCAATGTTGCTCCACTGTCCGTGTCACTGCGGCCATGACACCTGCCCCAGGAACTGGCCAGATCTTCGTTACATTGTGCTATGTTTCGCTTTCCGCTTGTGTTTCACGTGCAGCCACAAAGATCTCTGACACTGTTCGTTCCCTGCAGTTTCTAATCCTCCGATGTCCTATGTATTTTATCTGATGATTTTATAAGTGCAATTTTAATGCATCTTTACCTTCCTGTAACAGCATGTCACCTAAGTAACCCGTAAAAACCAAACACTAGATATTTGCTATGGAAACATCCGACACGCATACAGATCAGTTGTCCTTCCTAATGGCACTTCAGGTCATAATACAGTCCATCTGCTTCCATCATACATACCTAGAATACAAACGGAACCACTGACAAAAAGAGTGTGAAAGTGTGGATGCCTGAAACAGTGTATGAAATAAAAGGCTGCTTTGAGTGCATTGAATAGATTACCTGTGCCACTGGGTCAATGTCCCTTCTTAAGAAAGTGGGATTGCTCCAGTGTAATAGTTCTTTCGCTTCAACAACCTCACGCACAGGTGTCTGTACAGCTCAAACAGACGTCACACTGCAACATTCGCCCCTCCCTAGACAACAGACATCCGTTGTGACACCTGTGGGCACCTGTGTGCTTCCAGTCGTGGACTGTGGGACCACTCGTGATCCCATCGTTTGGAATATTCACTTTGTGAGGACTTGATCATTCTTAAGAAAACCAATATTTTCCCAGTTAACAACCCCTGGGTGTCAAAGGCCCTTAAACATCACATAAATAAAAGGAAAATCGCCTTACAGAGTGGCATTCGAAGTTTGAAGAAATTTGTCCAAACAAACACACACACAAAAAAAAAAAAAAAAAAAAAAATGAAAGGCTAAAACGACTTCTGAAGTAGAAAGGCATTTTCAAAGAGGTGGTATAGTTAATGCATGGAATGGACTAAAATTAATTACTTTCTTGACAGGCATCTGCATCACCAATGCCATTTGAAGAGCAAAAAGATTTTTTTTCAGAGAAACTGAACGAGTTATAATCGTAGCTTTGAATGCGACGATTTGAAAAATCACATGAAAGAATTATTGCTGACCTTAAAAACAGTGCTTTGAAATATGTTAAACTCTGTATTGTTGAATCTGTGTGTTAAAAATGTGCATGTGAAAGAAGTAGTTGGTCCTGATGAGATCAGTAGACGACGTTTGAAGACATGTGCCTCACAGTCACGCATTGTCTTCAGCAGTCAGTTGACCTGGTCTCAAGTCTTTGCTTTGTTCCTGCTCTATAGAATATATCAATTATTCACTCTGTCCCCCAGAACAAAAGGCCAGTCTCCCTCAACGACAATCACTCAATCGCCCTTACCCCTGTTGTAAAAAACTGCCTTGAACGCATAATTCTCAAATACATCCTGTCATACACTGCCTACACAAAGATCAACATCAGTTTGCATGCAGAGCCAATCGAGGCACTGCCGATGCAACACTCACTCTCCTTCATTATGCATACACCCTCATTTAGAAACCAACATCATTCGTTCTTATTTTCTTTATCGATTTTTCGTTCACGTTCAGTACCATCCAGCCACATCTTATGATACTGAAGCTTATTTCCTTCAATGTTGGTTCAAATCTCGTTCAATGGATCACAATTTTCTCATTAACAGATCTGTCCTAAGCTCTTTCCTTTTTCAAATCAGCTTCAGCCGGTGCTTTACAAGGAACAATTCTGTCACCTGTCCTATTCATATTATACACCCATGACTAACTGGTACAGAAACGACACCCATGATTAAATACTCTGATGACTCTGCCCATGAAGATCTTTCCAACTTCCGACGCTGTTTTGAATAAGTTTATATACTACCGTCTGTGCAAAGGACAACTACTTGATTTAAATATTCAACAAACAAACAAACAAACAAAAATGTTACAGATATCAGGAAAAGTCCAACCCGCGTCCCTCATAAATGGCACAAAAGTTGAAAGAATAATATAATTGATGATAAATTCAGTTTTATATCAAACACCAATCATATCCAAAAGAGATACCGGCATCGCATTTACTGTTTTCAGGAGCTCAGTTATATTCACGTCAGTCCTAAAATAATCCAGAATTTTTACTGTTGCTTCACGGAATCGGTTTAATTGTTCTCCTTTATGTGTTGGTACGGAAGTTTAAATGCGAAGAACAAGAAGAAACAGAGCAAAACTGGAAATTTGTCCAGCAAGATAGTTGGTACAAACAAGAATAAATGAGCTGTACAAACGGTGGGTGAAACAAAAATCAACACAGATCATTAATGATGACGGCCATATTCTTACAACATTCTACGAACTTTTACCTTTCATCAATCGTGATCAATTTTCCAAACTGAAAACGTTTAGAACCCACAACAGTTTTATAGCCCCTTCAACTTGAATGACAAATCAGTCTTTACCCTCAACCATTTCATATCCCAATCTACCCAATTCCTAAATTTAGTGCGTGTGTGCCTTCGTGCGTGCGTGCGTGTGAAATATATTACGGTCAATGATATGTCTGTTTAATTGTAGTATGCTGTTTTACGCTTAATCTCTTTCTGTGGTTACTGCATATGTAAAATTGTGATCAATGTATATGAGATTTACGTCAAGTTAGCATTAGAAATTTTAATGTATTTTGTGTACTCTTATTAGATAACTATCATCCTCATATATTGTTCATGTAACATGCACCACGAATGAATTTCTCTTTGGGAGATGATTAGATATTTTGTAGTCTGTTTTTGAAGGGCCCAAATTTACTTCAACATCTCCACATTCCAATAAGAATGGTCTGAAGTCAAAAGGGGGGAAGGAAGGGAATGAAATCCGTATGATCATAGGTTAGAGCGGTGAAAGAGGGAGACACACGGAAATCAAGGTCGGAGTTTGGGCAGTGACACACAGTATGGTCAGCAGAATGGAGAAAATTCAGTACATACCGGGGGGTCGCTCCAAACACGTCGCCACACACTGTCATATGAAGAAAAAAGGCAAAAACAGAACAACAACAACAACAACAAACCAGAAGCAATGCCGACAGGGTGAGCCACATCATGGACACTTTGATGTCCCCTCCACTGTGCACACGGCACGCAAACTGTTCAGTCATGGATTTTCTGTGCAGATTTCATCAATTTCCTTATCATCATTTTGATGAAATTTCCAACACACTGACCCACTGCACATCTTTAAGTCTCTAGATCTACGGCCATGACTAATCACTAATTTTGGTCTTTTTAACTTCTATATATAGGCTTCTCAAAAGGTAGGGAAAACACTCCATAATGTTATCAATAAATTAATATTCATACTGCATGAAAATTACACGACTACAAAAGAGACAGACAGATATTCATGCAGAAAGACAGACAAGCTGTTGATGATGAACCAAACAAGTTACTTGATCCAAAACTTACATAATCGTTTATTGAAAGAAGTCGCAACGTTAACAGAAATATGTATCTCAAGCATTAATTCATAGACGATGATGCTAAGTATGAACACTTCAAGACTCACTTGTGATACACTTAAAAAAAAAATCTATTCGTTCTCAGCCAATAGATCTTTAAAGTCCACTCGTCATACTGATTTTTTTTTTTTTTTTTTTTTTTTTTTTTTCTGCCCCCATCATCTGCACCGTTTCAGTGGCATTACTCCCACGCCGCTCATTTAGATTCCCCCATACACGGCCACACCCGGGTTCGTCCGTCGCAGTTCCAGCGTCGGCAGTCCACAGGGAACCATCGATGTTAGGTCGCCAGGAGGCCACACACCAGAGGAGACCATGCACTGCTGCTGAGTCACTTCGGTGGTGTTCAGTGGTGCCTGTTCTGTTTTAACGTACTTAGGACACCACCTACTAAGCCCCCTACTAACGACAATAATGGCTTAGTCGCGGAGCCAGACTGAGTGAGCGTCCCCTCCAGAGTGGAGACCGCCACCACGTCCCTCAAACAACAGCCACCCATGAATCTGCCGACACTGACGACATTGACAGGACTCACCCCAAGTACGGAAGTGGAGAGGTATCGAAACTGAGGTCACCATGAGAGCAGGGCATGAAAGGCCACAGACTTTGAGACTTTTTTTAAATTTTATTGATGACGAGGAAGGAGGAGGAGGATGACGATGATGAAGACGATGTTGCTATGGAGGTCCATTTTGGTTTGGGACTGCGTGACAAGGCTGTACTCTACGCTTCCTGTCATAATGATATCCCGGCGTTAACCAGGCCCGAGAGATACAGACACTTGCAGTGTTGGTCAGGTAATTAGAGCAACACACCCAAAGACGCATCCTTGAAGTGGATGACACTCGACTGTGTGGTCCCAGTCTCCCCATTTAAGCCCACAGCACACTCAACTCTGGGTAGGAGCCGGCCACGGGCCGAAAAACCCACCTCCGCTGGGATTCGAACCCGCGTCCTCCCAACCGTCAGTCCGCGACGCTAACCACTTCGCCACGGCGGCTGGTCCCGTCATACTGATTTTAGTATTTTCCGAAAAAGACCACTTGGGCGAATGAACATAGTGAAAGCCCTGTACACTGAGAGTAAAAAACATAAGCTTTTTATGTATTGAGAAAAAATTAAAAATGTAATGTTTAAGATGAGAAAGATCAGTTTAAAGCAAATTAAGTCCCCTAGCATGAATTACAGATTAATTTCCCTTCTTTACTATCTGCACCAAAACGTTTGCAAAATAAATATAACTTCCATGCATAGCAAAAGAAGTTCCTGTTTGAACAAAAAATGATAACAATGACTGCTCCTGTTGTTGTGTCAGAACATCAGATCAAAGTACCAAGTTTAGAGAGAGAGAGAGAGAGAGAGAGAGAGAGAGAGAGAAATATATATAAAAAAACATATATATATATATATATATATATATATATATATAAATGCATTTTGCATATAATTTGGCTTCTTTTTTATTTTTTTGTGCCCATCCCAGAGGTGCAATATTGTTTTAAACAAGATGACTGGAAAGAACTGAATTTTTCCTATTTTTATGCCTAATTTGGTGTCAACTGACAAAGTGTTTGCAGAGAAAATGTCAATGTTAAAGTTTACCACGGACACACACACACACACACACACACACACACACACACACACAGACAACCGAACACTGGGTTAAAACATTGACTCACTTTGTTTACACAAGTAAGTCAAAAAGACGCAATATTTAAACATGAACAAAATTATCCCGAACAAAATAAAATGATAGTCATTCATTTCTTAAAAATTCGTTTACGTTATATTATCTGGTAAAAAATGACAACATCGATCTTGTGAAGCGTGTCACTTTCGTTACTCCAAAGAATAATAATCTTTCGTATTCACTGAATGTGCAAAGTTTTTAAACATGTGTTTCAAAGTTAACTGCAAACAGCGAGATTATATAACCACGTGTCTGACAGCTGCCACTCCGACCATTTCTATCGAAACTTGTGAAACGGGTCTGTCTTTTCGGAAATAAAAGGGAAACCAAAAGAATGGGACATTACATTATCGAACTCCATTCAGGATAAAAGTAGAATTCGATCACATATCGACAAGAAACAGGGACAATACGTTTTTGGCCAGTATACTGAAATCGAAGAGTTTCATAACACTTCTGTTTGCTGCCCCATCGAAAGGGAGAACGATCGAAACAGTTCGGTCAGTGGTAAACACTGCTACGTTCCACTATCGACGTTCATTGAAGTGAATCCATATTGCTGGTTGTCAAGCTAAGTGTTGAGTCAACAAATAGTTGTCCTTAATGTGGCCGTGGTCCGAGTGGTTATTCAAGGGTACGGCACAAAAGACTTAACTAAATATGATTGATTGAATGAAAGGATAGACCGCACAGGCCAGGAACATATAGAGGCCAGTCACAAATGGGGTTTTCTATTGTTTTATTTACAATAGTTACATGGAGAAAAAACTAAGAAAAGAAGATATCTAGGTGAAGAACTAAGAAGAAGAAATAATGAAAAGAAGACAACTAGGAGAAGACAAAAAGAGAAGACAGTGCCTGGAATGACACAAACAAATGTCATTAGCACAACATGTCGGCACAAGTGAATAGTAAAGCACATGTATACATGGAAAGACTATCACTCGGGTTTGGGATACGCAACAACATAATGCATATGTGTGAAGACCAGACGCTGACATCAAATGACATTTCTAACACATTTAAATAGTGCAGTTAAAGTGATTGAAGCGATGCTGACTTGGTGAAAGTACACTGACAGTAAAGATTAGGTAAAGCTTATACTGTGTCAAAGTGACTCAAATGAATCAGTTTATCATGTTGCACTATACAGGAGTAAGCCTATAGGAGAGAGCATGACAACTAAATTACAGTTAACAGACTGATACATATCAGGTGGTTTTAACCAATAACTGATATTAATCAAACACTATCTTGTAATCACAACAGCAGAATACTACACACATCTTAGAGTACTGAGCACACTGTAACCATCAGTTATAGCAAATGAGAGAGAACGCATCATATGCACCCACTAGAATATTCTGGAACAAACTATTAGTGTCCAGAGACGTCACTGACTGTGACGTAAAGAAGAATCAAATGGAACACTGCTCCAAGCATACGACGACATGGCGATTTTCTAGATCAATCATAGCCGAGCTGTGAGTAACATGTCAAAGCAATAACTGAACAAAGAATTAACTGAACAAAGCAATAACTGAACATACTCATATGAACACAAGTACAGTGTCGAATAATACAATTTACAAATTAACACATTCTACACACTAGCAATACGTAGCAAGGTGTCAGCCGTTGTGGGGGCACACACGACACAACACACTGCTCGACGCAGCAAGAGAGAGAGAGAGACAGCAGGCTCTGGTCAGATGACTGACCAGGTATGAAATGACCACTCATCCCTCACTGTGCCAATTTATGCAAGTTTAGCGGACGACAAAGTGCGTCACCTGTGCTTGCGAGCAGGTCGTCACTAATCACGGAGAATCCGATGACAATTGTGTTTGTTTAAAGGTGTTCAGTGACAGATTTCTAAATGATTCCTGAACCGATTTACGTCGGATAAGTTGCAAAAGAAAGAGCTCAACACCTACTTTATAATGAGTATAAAATGAAGTGTTGGTTATTTAAGATAAATTTATAATCTTAATTTAAGTCACCTGAACAGGGTCAGTTTTAACGAGCTCGTCACTGAAAATTACAAACTGCATTAAATCAGTGTAACGTAGGCAAACCTAAATGGAACAGACTTAAAGATGGAATTGCGACGATTCTGCCAGTATATAATACTTGTAGTTTACTGATCAGACAAAAGAGGTATTAATTAATTACGGTGGAACAGAAACACAAGTTTGCTCTCAGCCAATGACGTACCGCGACGCGACACTGGTCGAGCCGTCAGCAGGTGGTCTGGCGAGGAGGACAAAATGATGTAAGCGGAGTGACGTCACACATTCTGTGCGCGGGTTAGGAGGGAAAACTGTCGTCTGCTAATACAGCTTGTGCGTGAGGCAAGCTAATACAGCTTGTGCGTGAGGCAAATATTGGAGCAAGCATAGCGCTTGGTCACATTAAAAAAGAATAGGGGAATATTGGTTGATCATTACTAATTTATTTTTGTAACGGTGAAAAAGACAGTATTGAACATCATACGTTTTGAAATTATCATGTCACAAATCGTTTTTGTTTTGTTTTTTTATGGAAAAAAAAAGAACATGCAGTATTTTGAACGCCTTCGCCGACGAATGATTAGAAAGTATTTTTGTGTCATTTTCTTTTATTGGAAATTACTGCTGTTTTTGTCATTATTTTTGTGTGCATTCACACGTGAATGTTTGTGTTTGATTGTGTGTGTGTGTGTGTGTGTGTGTGTGTGTGTGTGTGTGTGTGTGTGTGTGTGTGGTCTTCAGTCTAACGTCTTCCCACTTGAAGTGATATTAGACGAGGAGAAAACAAAAAAACAAACAAACAAACAAAAACAAAACAAAACAAAAAACACAAAAAAACACACACACACACACACACACACACACACACAAAAACCACCGTGGGGTATAGGTTGTGGGAGGGGGGGGGGGGTAAAAGTGTGTGTATGTGTGGAGGGTGAATAGGGAGAGACAACGCTGGGGAAAATGGAAATGTTATAAACGCCAATTTCAAACAACTATAACAACTATAACAAATGTCCTATAGGACTACGCAGGAAACCTTCTGCAATAACAAATAACATATTGGAATTGTTAATAACACATTCAAAAGAACTTTTGGTGAAGTCTGGCAAAAAACATTTTAGATTCTGACATTCGAATATTACATGGTTGCTAGAAATGTGTGTGTGTGTGTGTGTGTGTGTGTGTGTGTGTGTGTGTGTGTGTGTGTGTGCGTGCGTGTGTGTGTGTGTGTGTGTGTGTGTGTGTGTGTGTGTGTGTGTGCGTGAGTGCGTTAGTGTGTGTGTGTGTGTTTGCGTGTGTGTGTGTGATGTGTGTGTGTGTGTGTGTGTGTGTGTGTGTGTTCTGTTTTTCTATATGCCCATTCAATTATGAAAAAAATCTGTTTAAAATAGTTGGATTGGATCGAAATGTAAAACTGAATAAAAGGAAAAATAACAAGAGGATGAAGAATACGTAGGAGAAAAGAAGACTCCTCTGTGAGCTCGACGACACTAGAATAGCGAACCTAATCATTCCAATGAAACAACTGAGGAAAGAATAATTCCAAAGGAGAGAGAGACAGAGACAGAGACAGACAGTGGCAGAGAGACAGAGAGAGAGAGAAAGAGAGACAGACAGAGACAGACAGTGGCAGAGAGACAGAGAGAGAGAGAAAGAGAGAGACAGAGACAGACAATGGCAGAGAGACAGAGAGAGAGAGGGGGGAAGGAGAGACAGACTGAGAAAGAAATCAACCCCCTGATAACGTTAAAGAAGCGAAGTTGGTGTTCATTTGCTCTACCCTTCAGGTGCAATCTCTGTGACATAACAGAGGATTTAGAAGGTCCATGTTTTTTCTGGTCCCAAAGTAAGGCAGACAGATCGTTCAGCAAGCCCCGTTCACTTTTCAGTCCAATATAGCGAACTCAAACGAGGACGGAAGGAGGAGGGTTCGCGGGGGGTTGGGAGGGGGGGGGGGGGGCGGGAGGGAGGGGGGGCAAAGCTGGAGTGTCGCAGCACGTTGTAATCTTCTGGAAACCCGTGCATGTATGCTTGCGTGCGTGAAGGCACAGATACACGCACGCACATGCACACACACACACCCACATACACCCACACAAACACACAGACATGCGCACGCGCGCGCTTACACACACACACACACGCATACACTACTACTACTACTACTACTACTACTACTACTACTAACAATAAAAAGGAGAAAAAGACGAAAGGAAGGCTCTACTGTGAGACTTACCACTGAAAATTAAAATGGCATTATCTCTCATATCAAACATGATCGTTCCAATAAAACTACTGGGGAAAGAGATACGAAAAAAGAAAGAGATTTACCTCGTGGTTATGTTATGCGGATATAGGGTTGGAGTTACAATTATTTACTTTACATTTCAGATACAGTCTCTGACAAGAGAGAGAGAGAGAGAGAGAGAGAGAGAGAGAGAGAGAGCAGTGGATTTAGGGGTTCCATGTTTTCTCCGGTTCCAAACTATCGCAGACAGACCGTTCAGCAAGCTCCGTTCGCTTCCCAGTCCAACGTAGAGAGCTGAAGCGGAGGGGGGTCAAGTGGAAATCTCAAGTGAGCTCCAGATTTCAAGTGGAGACACTTGATCAGTCTGTGCCTCTATTAAGCACTCAATGTCAGTGGACGAAACGGTATTGAGGGCGCGCTGTGTTTAGCTGGGATGGGGTGCTTTACAGACGTGGCAGCAATTCGGGGTCTCCTTTTGGGGATTGGCCTCAAGGCGACCTGTCACAGAGAGAGATCTATGGAGGCAGACCCATGTGGCCTTGCTGGAGTGTCGCAGCACGTTGTCATCTTCTGGAAACCCGTGCATGTATGCTCGCGCGCGTGAAGGCACAGATACGCGCACGCTCACACATACACACACTCACATCCACCCACAAAAACACACAGACGTGCGCGCGTACACACACACATACACACACACATACATGCACGCACGCACTCATACACACACATGCACGCACCCATGCATGCACGAACACATAGAAACAAACAAACACACACAGAGACGCACACACGCACGAATGCACACACACACACGTACACACACGCACACACAACACACACACACACACACACACACACATGCATGTATGCATGCATGAACACAGACAGACAGACAGACAGGCAGACAGACAGGCAGACAGACACACTCACACACACACACACACACATCAGTCCCTTTTCCTCCCCCTCCTCCCCTCTCTTGCAACCCACTCCCGCACCTCCCCACTCCCCACCCATTCCTCCCAAACCCCCCTTCACTGAATCATGCACCCACTGAAATCCAAGCACCGGTTTGTTTGGTGTTCATCTCACAAGATGAGAAGGTCTAATGAACTCGACCATCTCAAATTTCAAACATGTTCAAAGAGATATTCGTTAATGCTCTCAAATTTTCAAAAAAGCAACTATTCTCAAACTTTTGCAGCAATAAATTATCATGATTTTTACTACTAATTCTGAGTAATTGGAAGGGGTTACGATGAGAAACATTTTTTAATGAAAAAAACGCTTGCGTATCTACTTTTCCCCAAATCACAGATAATTCAATGAGGTGATCATTATTGTCATTGGAGAGCTCTATAATTAACAACGTCGCGAAGAAAAAGCCTATGTCCAATTACGGCCAGTTGCGCTGTGCTAAAACTAATCAGAATGCGTCTGCTGGATAGCTTGGAGCTAGCAAAAGAGCTGATGAGCTTTTCACATGGTGAGACAGACGTTGATTGCCGTGCTATACATTCTAACTAGCTATTAGCTAATGGGGGTGGTGGTGGGGGGGGGGGGGGGAGTGATTGTTGTCCACATCACTGAGTGGACACAACTGAGCACTCGTTTCACCTCAAGAAATTTGTCCTTGTCTGTGATACGGGTTCACGATTTAAACAAAGGCACGCTGTTATGACGCATAATTCATTTATTTATTCATTTCTTTCTTTCTTTCTTTATTCATCGTCTTTTTTCGTTCGTGAAGACAAAGTCATGGGTTTATTTCCTGACCTTTTCTCTGGCTGTGTCTCTCTGTTTTTCTCTCTCTTCCTCTCTCACAGACACACATAAACAGGCACACACACACACACACACACACACACACACACACACACACACGGACGCATGCACGCATGCACACACGCACACTCTCTCTCTCTCTCTCTCTCTCTCTCTCTTTCTCTCTCTCTCACACACACACACTTGTGGCAGGATCACAATTGTACATCCTTTGTGTGAAGCACATTTTGATTCATTCCATTCATTTCTCTTTTTCGTTTTTGTCTTATTTCTTTGTTTGAAGACAGGTAGCCTGTTATGCAAAAGTTGCTGACAATGATCTCTATACTAATTTGACGTCATCCGTGAATTACGTCACGCCTTGTTGTCTGTCTCTGATGAACGGCCATTAATCTGTGACGGTCGCATACCAACCTTTTGAAGTGTCCTGTTCAGCAAGTGAGGGGCTCCAGTTCACCCGTTCAACATTCCATAATCCCCTTGCCCCACCTTGCTTCCTTTGCCTTCTTCCTTCCGCTACCCTTCCGGACATTATACAAAGAATACACCAATTTAGCGTCGTGGACTGACGGCTGGGAGGACGCGGGTACGAATCCCAGCGGAGGTGGCTCCTATCCAGAGTCGAATGTGCTGTGGGCTTAAATGGGGAGATTGGGACCACACAGTCGAGTATCATCCATCATCCACTTCAAGGATGCGTATTTGGGTGTGCTGCTCTAATTACCTGACTAACACTGCAAATGTCTGTATCTCTCGGGCCTGGTTGACGCCGGGATATCATTATGAAAGAAAGCGTATAGTACAGTCCTGTCACAAAGTCCCAAACCAAAATGGACCTCCATAACAATATCATCATCATCATCGTCATCCTCCTGCTCCTCCTTAATCATGACCAATATAAACCAAAAAAAGTCCCAAATTATGTGGCCTTTCATGCCCTGCTGTCATGGTGACCTCAGTTTCGATACACCTCAACTTCCGTGCTTGGGGTGAGTCTTGTCAAGGTCTTCAGTGTCGGCAGATTCATGGGGGACTGCCGTTGGTGGGACGTGGTGGCTGTCTCCACGCTGGGAGGGACGCTCACTCTGTCTGGCTCCGCGACTAAGCCATTATTGTCGTCAGTAGGGGGCTTAGTAGGTGGTGTCCTAAGTAAGTTAAACCAGAACAGGCACCATTGAATTCCACCGAAGTGACTCAGCAGCAGTGCAGGGTCTCCTCTAGTGTGTGGCCTCCTGGCGACCTAACATTGATGGTTCCCTATGGACTTCCAATACTGGTAATGTGATGGACGAACCCGGGTGTGGCCATGTAATGGTGACTCGGAATGAGCAGCGTGGGAGTAATGCCACTGAAACCGGGCAGGTGACGGGGCAGCAAAAAAAAAAAAAAAAAAAAAAAAAAAAAAAAAGTATAGACAAATTGAACAACGTTACGGTGTTTGCATATTTTGTCACCCCATCTTCTCAACGAAGATTTAACCCTTCGTACTGATCTTTTACACGCCAGAGAAACTCAGAGGTAAGACAGAGGACCCATGAGAAGCAGAACAGTCAAGAGGCGGCTTCCATACACACAGAGTCATCAGATATATGGACAGCCCTCCCCTGACCCCTTCCTCAAGAACCGTCGTCACCATGGAAGAAGTGACAGGGCTGAAGACAGGCAGGAGGGGTCCGGGCCGCTGACCTTACCGTAGTATTTCTAGCGAGTGAGCTGTTCAGTGTCAGTGCTGTGGATGGCAGGAGTCGTGTCTGCAGAAAACCCTCAGCGGTACAGCGAAGGCGGCTGTCTGATGCAGACGGGTATTATCATAGCGTGGAGGTGATAACGGTGTCTCGGGGATAATAAACTGTCGTCACCACGGAACAAGTGACAAGACTGGAGACAGGCAGGAGTCTGGGCCGCTGACCTTGCCGTAGTATTTCACGTCAGTGTGTGGTTCAGTGTCA
>NC_134876.1:101084167-101089167 GCF_041734735.1 Babylonia areolata | reverse complement strand
TTCAAAGCAGCAACAAATCCTTGCCTCTGCCTCTGAAAATCTCACAGAAAATGGAAAACATGTGGTTTAAACAACAGATCCCGGTATGCGTGTGTGTGTGTGTGTGTGTGTGTGTGTGTGTGTGTGTGTGTGTGTGTGTGTGTGTGTGTGTGTGTGCGTGTGTGCGCGTGTGTGCGTGTGTGCGTGTGTGTATGTGTGTATGTGTGTGTATGTGTGTATGTGTGTGCGTATGTATGTATGTATGTATGTATGTATGTATGTATGCGTGTGTGTGTGTGTGTGTGTGTGTGTGTGTGTGTGTGTGTGCGTGTGCGTGTGCGTGTGTATGTGTGTGTACGCACACGCGCCGACGTTGAGTGTTTTGTGTGTGAGTGTGTGTGTGTGTGTGTGTGTGTGTGTGTGTGTGTGTGTGTGTGTGTGTGTGTGTGTGTGTGTGTGTGTGTGTTTAGGCGTGTTGAATTGCGTACACACACACACGCACACACACACACACACACACACACGCAAATCCAACAAAAATACCCTCACACCCACACCCATCCTGTCATGATGATGGACAGCTGCAACCATCCTTTACTTTTATCTCTCCAATTATTTTGTTATTTTGAGGAATGGTGAAATGATCTTGGATTTTTTGACAAATAGCGTTGTACGTAGCGAAGGTAATTGTATTTGTATTTCTTTTGATCACAACAGATTTCTCTGTGTGAAATTCGGGTTGCTCTCTACACTGCAGCGCCACCCATTTTTTTGTATTTTTTCCTGCATGCAGTTTTATTTGTTTTTTTTTTTCTTTCGAAGTGGATTTTTTTTTACAAAATTTGGCCAGGAACAACCTTTTTGTTGCCGTGGGTTCTTTTACGTGCGCTAAGTGCATGCTGCACACGGGACCTCGGTTTATCGTCTCATCCGCCGAATGTACACCACTCCTAATCTAGTGTCATTTCTTCTAACATGTTCACTTCCGTTTCTTGCAATAAAAATAGATTCCAGCTTACGTTTAAAAACCACTGCATAACTTTTTTCTCTGACACATCCATTTTTCAAACCCATATTTCAAGTTGTTCATGATACACGTTTGCCTGAAACAATGAGAAACGAATGGTCGACGGTATGCCCCTTGCGTATATCAGTTTAATCGTATCTCGATTATTTTTTTCTGATTTTTCAAACACATTTTACATGTTGTACATGATACACGTGTTGCTGAAACTAATGGAGTGTCCTGTGCGTGCCTGCACCCATCATGAACACAGCGCAGGCCTCCAAGGGTGGTGCAGGATTGTTCCAAGGGCGGGTGGAGACAGTGCTTCTCTGGGTCCTCCCCAGCACCTACGGGTGTTTCTCTTTCTTCTTCATGTAGTTTCTCGGGGGCAGGGGCGGGGTGGGGTGCGGTGGGGGGGGCGGGGGGGGGGGGGGGATACATGTGACTGTTGCTCTTCCAGTTTCTGCACGATGGACAGTTTATCATTTCAGTGTCTCTTGTCTGTTTGTCTGTATGTATTTCTCTCTCCCTCTCCCCCCCCCCACTCTCTCTTTCTGTCTGTGTCTATGTCTTTGTCTCTCTCCCTTATCTTATTGAGATAATAAAGTAATTTGCATTCCCTCTTTCTGTCTCTCTCTGTGTCTCTCTCTCTTTCTGTGCCTATGTCTCTGTCTCTCCCTGAATTTATTTTATTGAGATAATAAAGTAATCTGTATTCTGTATTGCCTCTCTCTGCCTCTCTCTGTCTCCCTCTCCTCCCCTTCACTTCTCTCTCTTTCTGTGTATATGTCTCTGTCTCTCCCCCTGAATATATCTTATTGAGATAATAAAATGACCTGTATTCTGTATTCCCCTTCTCTGCTCCCCCCCTCCTCTCTCTCTCTCTCGCTCTCCCCCTCTCTCTCTCTCTCTCTCTCTCTCTCTCTCTTCCTCTGTCTGTCTGTCTCTCCCTCTCTCTCTGTCTCCCTCTCTCTCCCACACACACTCTCTCTCTCCAGAACCCAGAATTTCAGCTATGCTCGTGCTGCCGCCCCGTTCGCCCATCGTCAACAGGACGGTCCTGTTGATGGCAACTACCCTCCTTCCTTCCATTCCATGGACCACTTCCCTCCCTTAGTTCACCATCACTCCCGGCCTTCTGTGACCGACCCCACCTTCCCCCCCTCACCCACAGGACAGACCATCCCATCCCAGCGTGGATAGACGTGTGGCCAGTCCCCACCCCCAACAATTTGTCCACAGAAATCTAATGGCCTCTCGATTCCCACCAGATGTAAGCCCAACCCCAAACCCATCGCCCACAGACATAAACCAGCAATACCTTTATTTACTGAACATGGTCACTTCTCAAATGCTGAACATGCAACGAACAAATCAGTCTAGTGTAGCATATGTATGTGCGTGTGCGTGTCCTCAGGCGCGCGCGTGTATATGTATGAGTACAAATGAATGTATTATGTGTAGCAGGTTTGCCAGACTCGGCTATTTCTTGTTGATTTCTTTATTGGCAATAATGATAGGATTGACCGTGACGCATTGTAATTGCGGTTGTCTGCATTAGTAAGTTGACCAACCTGGAATATACTTTTTTCTGTTCTTTGAACACAGTACATTTTCTGATTATTTCCTTTTCTTGTCCGGGAATTCTAAAGTATAATCGCATTTGCTTTTGGTGTTGGGTTTCTTCATAGTCGTGCATCTAATGCATTACTGTGTTTGAGTATCATAATTATCATTTTTGCACATCATTATCTTTGGGACCGATTTGCATTCTCGTTTATTTGTTATATATATATATATATATATATATATATATATATATATATATATATATTGCTTGTATTGCTTCTCACGTGTTTGCTTGTATCATTTGCACACGTTTTTTGATTGTCCTAGTTTTTGTGCTGTAGTTTACTGAAGTGTGGCATTGTCCTGCCGCTTGAGACTATTCAATTAATTCGTATGTTCGTTTTGATTTTGTTATTGTTGTTGTTGTCTAATACATCATAACTTCCTAAATTGTTTCAAACTGTCAGAAGAATGTAGTCCTTGGCTAAAAGGTGAAGGTCTTAGAATAGGTCATTTAAATATTAACATGTAATTAACAAGATGACTGAAATACCACCCATATTAGAGAACTCAGGGAAAAAACTTTCATTTATTTGGATTTTCTGAATCCCATTTGTCTGGTCATAGAACTGATAGCGATATATCAGTTCCAGGATACTATATCATTCGCAAGGATCCAACGCAAAGTAGAGAAACCAGAATCATTTTGTACATTCACCATTCTGTTAGATTTAGAAGAACTCAGTTCCTAGAACAGCAAGGTATAGAAACAGTTTGGATAGAAATTCAGTTTAAATATAACAAACCAGTGCATGTGTGTTTTCTATATAGAAACCCAGCTGAACGTATTGACTGGATGGATAATTTTCTTTAATGATGGAAAAGGCTTATGACGAATAAAATGATATCATATTGTTAGGAGATTTTAATATTGATCTATTTAAAGTAAATAACTATTGGAAACAAACATTTGAATCCTTCGGTCTCACGTAGTTAATAAAATCACCCACACGAGTCACTGATTTCTCCAACACACTAATTGATCATATTTATGTAACTAATGCAGCAAGTATCATAGAAACTAATGTTCCTGTTTTTAGTTGTAGTGACCATTTCCCAATTTATTTTACTTGGTCTAAAAAAGGAGTTAGGATACCCAAATTAAACCACGAAACTCTTGTTTTCAGAAGCTTTTCAAAATTTGACAGTGAAAGCTTTCTCTCTGATCTTTTGAATTCACCATTGAATGACGTTTACCAGTATACAGATCCAAGTCAGGCGTTAGTAGTATGGTATTACATTTTTTATAGTATCTATAATAAGCATGCCCCTCTTTAAATTAAAAGAGTCAAGCATAAAATAAAAACCCCTTGGCTAACAAAAGAAATACAGAATGAAATATATCAAAGAGATTATTTGTTGAAAAATGGCTCCCGTGAAGATTTAAAAAAACAAAACAAAACAACAACAAAGAAACAAAGTGACTTCTCTCATACGAGCTGCGAAAAAGACATTTTTTCATGATCTAATCAATAAAAAGAAAGACAGCAAAACTATATGGAAAGCCATTTATAAACTAACAAACAAAACTAATGACTCTGTTGTAAATGCAAATATCAATATTTCTGCTAACAAGTTGAACTTTCACTTTTCTACAGTAGCAAATCAACTTATCCATCATCATCATCATAACCATCTTCTTCTTCTCTTTTTTTCCCTTCTCTAATAATCATTTCATTTTATAATGATTTGATCTTTTCAATGATAGTATGCGTCATTGCGTCATACTTAGGTTGTGTACATGCGCTTTATTTTCATGTGTAATTGTGTGTGTGTGTGTGTGTGTGTGTGTGTGTGTGTGTGTGTCTGTGTCTGTGTCTGTGCGTCTGTGTGAGTGTTTTGCCATTGCTTTTTGACTCACTTGTGTAAACAAAGTGAGTCAATGTTTTAACCCGGTGTTCGGTTGTCTCTCTCTCTCTCTCTCTCTCTCTCTCTCTGTGTGTGTGTGTGTGTGTGTGTGTGTGTGTGTGTGTGTGTGTGTGTGTGTGTGTGTATGTGTGAGTGTGTGTCTGTGTGTCCGTGGTGAACTTTAACATTGATATTTTCTCTGCAAATACTTTGTCAGTTGACACCAAACTAGGCATAAAAATAGGAAAAAATTCAGTTCTTTCCAGTCCTCTTGTTTAAAACAATATTGCACCTCTGGGATGGGCACAAAAAAATTAAAAAATGAAGCCTAATTATATGCAAACTGCATTTACTGTTATATTTATATTTTTTGTATTCTCTAAACTTGGCACTTTGATCTGATATTCTGACAAGAGCAGTCATTAGTATCATTTTTTTGTTCAAACAGGAACATCTTTTGCTAAGCATGGAAGTTTTATTTATTTTGCAAACGTTTTTTGGTGAAGATAGTAAAAAAAAAAAAAGGGAAATTACTATG
>NC_134876.1:101071667-101074167 GCF_041734735.1 Babylonia areolata | reverse complement strand
TGGATGATGGACGGAGAGAGTGGATCCAGTCTGCACGGCTTCCGAGAACATTTCCAAAGCCTCCCCCACGCACTTCCGTTTCCGGTTCTCGTTAATGGCGTCATGTGTCACTCCTGCCCGCCCGCTCCCTCCCGCGCTGCCATGGTGTTTTTATTCTGTCCATCTCCCCTCCGCACCTCCCCACTTGCCACCCCTCCCCCATCCCCCGCCCCGCCCCCACGTCTCCACCACCATTGCTAGGGACGCAGTTTCTTTACGGCTCATAGTGTGTGCGGTAAATGCATTTATGCTTGGTGTGGAAAATGCACCGAGAGAGAGAGAGAGAGAGAGAGAGAGAGAGAGAGAGAGAGAGACAGAGATAGAGAGACACTGACAGAGACAGAGCTTGTGTAGAGCTGAGGGATCAGGGCTGTTAGGAGTAGACTGGTCACGAAGACAAAATGGAATGTGGAACTACTGTAAAGTGAGACACCTTCCGGCACTGGGGGAGGCCGAGGAAGACAACATGGCTTCACAAGGGTGATGGTGGAGATGGACAGAGGAGAAGGGTGTGTGGGTGGGTGGGCGGGGAAGTCTGTGGATGGACACAGTGATTTGGTGCAGGACGGGGCCGGGGGGCTAGAGGGCTGACGACTGACGGCCTCCACTGGTAGAGACCGAGGCAGTTTATGCTCACCTTTGATGTCAGTTAACCTGGATTTTGTTGTTGTTGTTGTTGTTGTTGTTGTTGTTTGTTTGTTTTGTACGCGGTATGACCGTAATGCGTACAATTCATGGCGCTTGTTAATTAAGCCAGTCACGTGGTTTTAAACGACAGCTTGGCATTGTTGTTCGCCTGACTTCCGGAATGTTGTGCATCTTTGTTTTATTACTTTCGGTTTTTATTTTTCCTTGTTAAGTTGGTTTACAATAATGACAATGTTATTATTTTTGTGGTTGGATCATCAACAGTGCTGTTATCGTAAAGCTACAGCATTGAGAGCCAGTTGGCAGAAGATATGCATAACTTGGAGATCCGATCTTTATTAGAGTCTGTCTCTGAGGGCTTTATTTCGGAATGTATTCGTTTTGGTGTTTTATTCCATTCTGATGACGACAGAGACATAGGTATATAAGGAAAAGTGCAGAGAAAAGCTTTGTTTTTTTTTGTTTTGTTTTTTTTTCATTCTTTTTCAGATTTAGACACATAGCGTTTATGGCTTTTATTTTCCAACATTTGACTTCAGTCCCGTAATAAAATGCAAAAGATAGAGGCATTAGCCTGATCACGATCTAGCTTGACATAATGGACAAGGACGCAATCAAGGACGCAACAATGTTATTGTAAGGTCACTGACCTGTATACATTTAGGGTGCACGTATTGCATACACATCCTAACTACAAATAAACCAAGAAGAACAAAAACAAACCACAAAATATACAACGGTGAACTGTCTGAGAACAAATACATTTAAGAAACAGAAAAAAGGGCCAAAAGTAATGTTTTAGCTCAGGGTTGGCAGTACTGTCATGAAGCGTAAACAATAAACATGGAAACACATGTGGTCACAATGCAGCTTTCATTTTGCAGCAGGGTAAGGGTAGCAATGCTTTTTGACACCTTATAATTATATGCTTGCACATATATTTCTTTCTTAGATCATTTTTATGGACAGACTGTTAATACATGTGATTTCTCCTCAGATCTACCACCACACCTCGCTGACTTCATTTTAGTTCATGTATGCCAAAGCGGAACTTAACGACGCCAATCTAACTTTGCAATCGGTAAGATCAGACAAGTACTTCTCGGGCTGCAGTCGATATGTAGAGGCTTTTATCCGCCCAGCTTATCAAAGAAATGATGTCACCACGAAGTTTAAACCACTGCATCTGGGCTGTGGGGTTTACACTCAAAACCAATTTGGAGGCAAACAAAGAGAGAGAAAGAGAGAGAGAGAGAGAGAGAGAGAGAGAGAGAGAGAGAGAGAGAGAGAGAGAGAGAGAGAGAAGAATGAATGAACGAATGAATGAATAAATGAATCTTTATTTTCCAAGGGTGAAGACATTATCACTTTGGCCGACTTACACACCTGCCGTTGTTCTAAGATATCACACAACATTAAAAAAAAAAAAGAAAAAAAGACGACGACGAAGAAGAAGAAGAATACAATAAAATAGAATAGAATAAAATAGAATATGTCTTTATTATCAAGTGTACCGGGGTCACAGGGAATATTGGGGGGATAGTACATAACAAGATACGAACATAAATCGAAAATCATACACAAACACAGATACAGTAGAAATTAGGATACATGCAAGTGCATATCAATATAAAACTTGTGCATACTCACACATGCACGCACTGCACACACACACACACACACACACACACACACACACACACACACACACACACACACGCACACACACACGCACACACGTTTGAACAAAAACTGCATATTACATGTGGATGGGGCTGATGACTAGATCTTCATGTAGATGGTCGTTGTTGAA
>NC_134876.1:101049167-101059167 GCF_041734735.1 Babylonia areolata | reverse complement strand
CACTCCTCGTGTTGATGTGTTGTGTAAGTCTTGAAAACAGAAAACATGCTGCCGCTCTTTTTTTTTTTTTAACTTCGTGGCAACGACATTAACAGAAAATATTCCCAAACACTGGGGATGAAACACGCCACGAATGTATGGACAGGAAGCAGTCAAATTCTGTCTGTCTGTCTGTCTGTCTGTCCCTCCTCCACCCTCCTCCTCCGTTATTGTTTTTTGTTGTTTGTGTGTGTGTGTGTGTGTGTGTGTGTGTGTGTGTGTGTGTGTGTGTGTGTGCGTGCGTGCGCGCGCGCGCGTGTGCGTGTTTGAGAGAGAGAGAGAGAGAGAGAGAGAGAGAGAGAGAATGTGTGTGTCTCTCTCGCTCTCCCTCCATCGCAAAGTCCTCTCTCTCTCTCTCTCTCTCTCTCTCTCTCGATTTAAACACTTCGTGCACTGAATCTCTGGAAAATACAGACGTCTTGACGGAAGGCTTAGTATGAACTATGTAGCCTAAGTGTCTTTGCTGCTGTGTGCACATGTCAAATGAGAAGGACAGGCCCGGCGCTTCCTTTTTTGAGGAAGTGTCTGGGTTTGTTCCAATGTACCGTTTATTTACCTGTGTGCTAGCTGAATCGGTAGCGTAAGCATCACTGACTTGAAGTTGTGTACTTGTGTAATGGAGAGAGTTACCACTCTTTACAATGTGTTAATCATTTCATCTCCTGGCCGCATTGAGCTTTCTTAAAGTTTTCAAAATTTCGATGACGCCCTTTTTCCCTTTACTACACGAATCTCCCCATGCATAATTCAAACTTAATTTTGTTGAAAATATCATTCCTAAGTATTTATATGTATTAACCACTCTAACTTCTGAACTTCCATAATACCATTTTTCGTGTACTTTCTTCCTCTGAGGCATATAATTGATTCTGTAAACCTTTCACTGTTCCAGATAGAAGAATCATCAGCAAATAGAAATAAAAAATATTTCAACAGCTCCAGGTATTAGCTGAATACCATGTCTACCTCTGTTGGACAGAGAGAGAGAGAGAGAGAGAGAGAGAGAGGCGATATTCAGAGGGAGTAAACAGCAGATAAAGAAACAGAGACAGACAAACAGGACATGTACGACAACGATTGAGCTTGATAAGCAAACAAACAAACAAAACCAAAACCAGTAAGGAAGTGGAAAATGTTGGACTTTCATAATATTATGGGTTCTTTTACGTGCGCTAAGTGCGTGCTGCACACGGGACCTTGGTTTATCGTCTCATCCGAATGACCAGCGTCCAGACCACCACTCAAGGTCTAGTGGAGGGGGAGAAAATATCGGCGGCTGAGCCGTGATTCGAACCAGCGTGCTCAGATTCTCTCGCTTCCTAGGCGGACGCGTTACCTCTAGGCCAGCAGTCCCTTGCTTCCCTGCAAAAAAAAGAAGAAGACAGAAAACCAAGTATTTTAATGCGCGAGACCGCAGCCAACTGGGTGTTTTGCTCCCCCGTTAATATCTGATGACGGCAGTTGGTGATGGATACGTGGGAGCAGTGAGGAGGTCGTTGAGTGCAGTGAATGTGGCTCCCTCATGGCTTCATCACACACAGCAGCAACTCGGAGTGGACAGTTCACCAGTGTGGTGTATTGCATTGTGACGTGTTGTGTTGCCTTGTGTTGCGTTTCGTTTTGTCGTGTCGTGTTGTGTTGTAGTATGTTGTATTGTATTGTATTGTATTGTATTGTACTGCGCTATGTTTTGCTGTATTGCATTGTGACGTGATGTGTTGTGTTGCGTTTCGTTTTGTCGTGTCGTGTCGTATTGTATTATGTTGTATTGTATTGTATTGCGTTGCTTTGCACAGCGTTTTGCTGTATTGTATTGCATTGTATTGTATTGTATTGTGTTGTGTTGTGTTGCGTTCTATTGTATTTTGATGCGTTGTGTTGTGCTGCGCTGTGCTCTGCTCTGCTGTGCTGTGCTGTGTTGTGCTGTGTTGTGCTCTGCTGTGCTGTGTTGTGCTGTGCTGCGCTGTGTTGTGCTGTGCTGTGTTGTGTTGTGCTGTGTTGTGCTGTGCTGTGCTGTGTTGTGCTGTGGTGTGTTGTGTTGTGCTGTGTTGTGCTGTGCTGCGCTGTGTTGTGCTGTGCTGTGCTGTGCTGTGTTGTGCTGTGTTGTGCTGTGCTGTGCTGTGTTGTGCTGTGGTGTGTTGTGTTATGCTGCTCTGTATTGTATCGCATTGTATCGCATTGCGTTGCATTGTATTGCATTGTATTGTACTGTACTGTATTAGGCTTTTGTCCATTTATCCATTTTCTCTGTTTGAAAATCGGGTTGCTCTAATGTTTGAAGTTTTTAGTTGGTATCTACCTTTCATTGGTCATGTCTTTCTCTCTCTCTCTCTCTCTCTCTCTCTCTCTCTCTCTCTCTCCATATAGTGAGCATGCTTATGCTTTGATAAGTATGTTTAAAAGAAAGTTGTAATTAACTTTCTGTCAGTGATGGATGTTCTTTCTTTTCCACATCTCTGCCACGATTTCCTTGGGTTTCCCTGTCACAGTCTCCACACCATCCTGCCCTCCGCTATGTACACGCAAACACATATGCACAACTGTTGTTTTTGTTGTTGTTTGTTTGTTGTTGTTTTAACCAAGATAGTCTGATTTCATTAAACAGTAATAACAACAATAACAACAACAAAACCACTAAAGGGAAATCAAAAGAACATAGTTATCACGCTCTTACACTTACACAGGTACACGCATGTTTTTTTGTGTTTTTTTTAATAAATTCTGGACAAATTTCACAATAGTTTACTGGACACACACACGTTGCGCTCTCTCTCTCTCTCTCTCTCTCTCTCTCTCACACACACACACACACACACACACACACACACACACACACACTGGTTCACTCGCTAAACAAGGTCCATGAGGTCTCAGAAGTGGGCCTACGGTTCGGTTTGATGTCTCTATTGAAAAACTCGCCGTGGAACCTGAAGGGGAAATCAATTCTGGGTCCGGTTTCATTAACGCGTGCGTTCGGTTTTCACTCTGTCTCTGTCTCTCCTTGTCTCTACTCATGCCTCTGTCTCTGCTCCTGTCTCTACCCCTGTCTCTGTCTCTTTTGGTAACTCTAAACCTCTTGGAGTATCTCTCTCTTTTTTCTCTCTCTTTATTTGTTAATGTGCGTGAATGGCTGGGTGAAAAAAAGCATTCTTGTCATCATGCTTATCAAAATACCCTGAAAGAATACAAATTTCGTTCGTTCGTTTTTGTCAGTCTGCCTCCGACCCAGTCTCACAATGTTAGTCAATGTCTGTCTCTTATCTCTCCCTCCCTCCTTCATTCTCTCCTGCCCTCCCTCCCCCTAATTTCTCACTCTCTCGTTCTCTCTCTCTCTCTCTCTCTGCGTCTCTGTGTCTTTCTGTCTATCTATGTGTCTGTCTCTCTTTTTTTCCCTCTTTGTCTCTGTCTCTGTCTGTCTGTCTGTTTCTGTCTGTCTGTCTTTCTCTCTCCGTCTCTGCGCCTCTGTGTCTTTCGTCTGTTCACGTGTCTGTCTCGTTGTCTCTCTTTGTCTGTCCCTCTCTGTCTCTGTCTGTCTGTCTGTCTGTCTGTCTGTCTCTCTTGTCGTCTCTGTGTTTTTCGATTTCCCTGTGCCTCTATCTCTCTCTCTCTGTCTCTATGTCTCTATATAATATTTCTGTCATTCTGCCTCCAAGTCTGTCTGTCTCTCTTTTCCTTTCCTTCTCTCTCTGTCTCTCTGTCTCTGTCTGTCTGTCTCTCTCTCTTTCTCAGTCTCTCACTAATCAATGTAGAAGCCTGTGTGGAAGAAATAACGACATATTCCACCACACGAAAGCGCGTGCGTGACAGCTTTCGTGGTGTTATTGTTCACAGTGAATACACGTCACAATGTTGTTGCCTACAAAAGACTGCATGATCAGAACTATGAGTTGCTGTTGGTCGCTTTACCACATGTGGAGTGTGTTGGCCTCATGGCAACGCTCCCGCCTTGGAAGTGAACTCAGAACTCAGAACTCAAAACGTGTTTTATTCAAGGATTAAGATTTTAAGCATAGCCTATTCTTCCAATCTGTCCTTGCTAATCTATATCTATTACAAATAGCACACACGTAAATGAAAGGAAAAGGGGTCTTTGATTTGGAGTAACTTGGGGTCTGGAACTAGGAAGAATTCACGACACTTTTTGGCTGTATTCTCTCTCCCTTCCAGTCTGTCTGTCTCTGTCTCTCGCTTCCCCTTCCTCACTCACCCCCATCCCATTTCTCTCTCCATCTCTCTCTCTCTCTCTCTCTCTCTCTCTCTCTCTCCTATTTATGTCTCTAGTCTCTCTCTCTCTCTCTCTCTCTCTCTTCCTTTCCTCCCCCATCCCCCCCCCCATTTCTCTCTCCATCTCTCTCTCTCTCTCTCTCTCTCTCTCTCTCTCTCTCTCTCCATCTCTCCTATTTATGTCTCTAGTCTCTCTCTCTCTCTTCCTTTCCTCCCTCATCCCCCCCCCCATTTCTCTCTCCATCTCTCCTATTTTATGTCTCTAGTCTCTCTCTCTCTCTCTCTCTCTCTCTCACACACACACACACACACACACACACACACACACACACACACACACACACACACATATACACACACATCAAACAGCAATCACATACATTATTAATTCACTTGCAATGTTTTTACGCCGTCGCATTTAACCACTGAAAAAAAAGAAAGAAAGAAAAAAAGGCTACCAGTGTGAATGCTTGCTTTATTTACGAATAGTATGCGGGAGGCTACGTCAAATCGATACAATTTATCGCTTACAATTCATACCTCACCCACTTGTGTGGGTTGTTCCGTTATCATATCCCTCACTATTTTTGAAACATTGATCGGCTGCCACTTGATGCGACTGCTGTCAACGTTGCTTTCACCGCAGACAGGACACACAGCACGTGTAGTTCACGCTTCTTTGTTGACTTAACTGTTTAGCATGTTTTGTTTGTTGTTGTTGATTTCTCTATCGTACGCCGTTTGTTCTTTCGTTGTTAACCCCCCCCCCCTCCGACACACACACACACATACCCCACACCCGCCCCTCCCTGGCATGAAAGCCAAATAGGCTTTTACCAATAAATAATTCACATTTCGTTTCTTCTTGTTCTTGTCCTTGTTCTTCTTGTTCTTGTTCTTCTCTCTGTGTCTCTATCTCTTTCTTTCTTTCCCCTTCGCTTCCTCTCCCATCTCTCTCTTTGCCTCTTTATCCCGCTCTCTCTCCCCCTCTCTCTCTCTCTCTCTCTCGATGTTGTGTCTCTCAGTTTGACGCTGTGTTATACTTGTACATTATACATGTATTATGTATTAAGTATAACTACATTTGTATGCGTACATGTTTGTGTGTCTCTTAGAACAACGGCAGATGTGTAAGTCGGCCAGAGTGCTGATATCTTCACCGTTGGAATATAAAGATTCATTCATTCATTCATTCTCTGTGTCCCTATATCTCCCTCTCTTCCCTCTCTTTCTAACATCTATCTCTTTCACTACATCTGCCTTACGGCTCTACAAAAAACTCCGACCTGACCTTTCTTTCTGTATGTTTTACCTGTTCTTTCTTGAACAGAAGTTCAGCATAACACACACACACACACACACACACACACACACACACACACACACACACACACACACACACACACACACACACACACACACACACACACACACACTCACTCACTCACTCACACACGCACACACACACACACACACACACACACACACACACACACACACACACACACACACTCGCATCCACTTTCTGTTTATCTTTTCACCTCTCTCTCTCTCTCTCTCTCTCTCTCTCTCTCTCTCTCTCTCTCTCTCTCTCCTACCTCTATATATCTCTATCTTCCTCACTCTCTATCCCCCATCTCTCTTTCTCTCTCTCTCCTCCGTCTCTCTCTCCCTCCACCCGCACTCTCTCTCTCCTTCCTCTATATATCTCTCTCTCCCTCACTCTCTATCCCCCCCTCTCTCTCTCCCTCCCCCCCTCTCTCTCTTTCAGTGCCACTCCAAACCCTTCGCCCCATCTCTCAGCTCTCTCTCTATTTTCTTCCCAGTACTGTTGTCAGTGCATGACATTTATGAACCGCGGCATGCAGAGGGGTTATGGACTTCTGTGCCAATACATCCTTCTCTCCGTCTATCGCCCTTCCACCACGTCCTGTTTTATGGTGCCGGTGATATGTGTGTATCTCTCTCTCTCTCTCTCTCTCTCTCTCTCTCTCTCTCTCTCTCTCTCTCTCTCTCTCTCTCTCTCTCTCTCTCTCTCTCTCTCTCTCTCCCTCTCTCTCTCTCTCTGTGTGTGTGTGTGTGTGTGTGTGTGTGTGTGTGTGTGTGTGTGTGTGTCTCTCTCTCTCTCTCTCTCTCTGTGTGTGTGTGTGTGTGTGTGTGTGTGTGTGTGTGTGTGTGTGTGTGTGTGTGTGTGTGTGTGTGTGTGTAGTGTGGTGCGTCTTTCCGAGTTGGCGTCACCTGGATGGATTTAGGAGGTAAGACACTAAAACGTAATGGCAATGTGTTTTGCTGTCCGTTCGTAGTTTGTAGTTCTGGACTGACTTTTTGCTGCCTTTGTCAATGCCTTGTTGATGTTGCTGTTGTTGTTAGTGGTGGTGGTGGTTGTGGTGGTGGTGATGGTGGAGGTGGTGAAGGTGCTGGTGGTGCTGGTGATGGATGTGATGGTAGTAGTTGTGGTGGTGGTGCTGATGGTGGTGGTGGTGGTAGTGATTGTGGTGCTAATGGTGGTGGTAGTAGTTGTGGTGGTAGTGCTAATGGTGGTAGCAGTGGTTGTGTTGGTGGTGGTGGTGGTGGTGGTGGTGATGGATGTGATGGTAGTAGCTATGGTGGTGGTGGTGGTGGTGCTAATGGTAGTGGTGGTGGTTACGGTAGTTGTTGTGGTGGTGGTGCTAATGGTGGTAGTGGTGCTGGTGGTTATGGTAGTAGCTGTGATGGTGGTGGTGGTGCTAATGGTGGTGGTGCTAATGGTGGTGGTGCTAATGGTGGTGGTGGTGCTAATGGTGGTGGTGCTAATGGTGGTGGTGGTGCTAATGGTGGTGGTGGTGCTAATGGTGGTGGTGGTGCTAATGGTGGTGGTGCTAATGGTGGTGGTGCTAATGGTGGTGGTGGTGCTAATGGTGGTGGTGCTAATGGTGGTGGTGGTGCTAATGGTGGTGGTGCTAATGGTGGTGGTGCTAATGGTGGTGGTGGTGCTAATGGTGGTGGTGCTAATGGTGGTGGTGCTAATGGTGGTGGTGGGGCTAATGGTGGTGGTGCTAATGGTGGTGGTGCTAATGGTGGTGGTGGTGCTAATGGTGGTGGTGGTGCTAATGGTGGTGGTGCTAATGGTGGTGGTGCTAATGGTGGTGGTGCTAATGGCGGTGGTGCTAATGGCGGTGGTGCTAATGGTGGTGGTGGTGCTAATGGTGGTGGTGGTGCTAATGGTGGTGGTGGTGCTAATGGTGGTGGTGGTGCTAATGGTGGTGGTGGTGCTAATGGTGGTGGTGCTAATGGTGGTGGTGGTGCTAATGGCGGTGGTGGTGCTAATGGTGGTGGTGCTAATGGTGGTGGTGGTGCTAATGGTGGTGGTGGTGCTAATGGTGGTGGTGCTAATGGTGGTGGTGGTGCTAATGGCGGTGGTGGTGCTAATGGTGGTGGTGCTAATGGTGGTGGTGGTGCTAATGGTGGTGGTGGTGCTAATGGTGGTGGTGCTAATGGTGGTGGTGGTGCTAATGGTGGTGGTGGTGCTAATGGTGGTGGTGCTAATGGTGGTGGTGCTAATGGTGGTGGTGGTGCTAATGGTGGTGGTGGTGGTAATGGTGGTGGTGGTGCTAATGGTGGTGGTGCTAATGGTGGTGGTTGTGCTAATGGTGGTGGTGCTAATGGTGGTGGTGCTAATGGTGGTGGTGGTGCTAATGGTGGTGGTGGTGCTAATGGTGGTGGTGCTAATGGTGGTGGTGCTAATGGTGGTGGTGGTGCTAATGGTGGTGGTGGTGCTAATGGTGGTGGTGGTGCTAATGGTGGTGGTGGTGCTAATGGTGGTGGTGCTAATGGTCGTGGTGGTGCTAATGGTGGTGGTGCTAATGGTGGTGGTGGTGCTAATGGTGGTGGTGCTAATGGTGGTGGTGCTAATGGTGGTGGTGGTGCTAATGGTGGTGGTGCTAATGGTGGTGGTGGTGCTAATGGTGGTGGTGCTAATGGTGGTGGTGGTGCTAATGGTGGTGGTGCTAATGGTGGTGGTGCTAATGGTGGTGGTGGTGCTAATGGTGGTGGTGCTAATGGTGGTGGTGCTAATGGTGGTGGTGCTAATGGCGGTGGTGCTAATGGCGGTGGTGGTGCTAATGGCGGTGGTGGTGCTAATGGTGGTGGTGGTGCTAATGGTGGTGGTGGTGCTAATGGTGGTGGTGCTAATGGTGGTGGTGGTGCTAATGGTGGTGGTGGTGCTAATGGTGGTGGTGCTAATGGTGGTGGTGGTGCTAATGGCGGTGGTGGTGCTAATGGTGGTGGTGCTAATGGTGGTGGTGGTGCTAATGGTGGTGGTGCTAATGGTGGTGGTGGTGCTAATGGTGGTGGTGCTAATGGTGGTGGTGCTAATGGTGGTGGTGGTGCTAATGGTGGTGGTGGTGCTAATGGTGGTGGTGGTGGTAATGGTGGTGGTGGTGCTAATGGTGGTGGTGCTAATGGTGGTGGTGCTAATGGTGGTGGTGGTGCTAATGGTGGTGGTGCTAATGGTGGTGGTGGTGCTAATGGTGGTGGTGCTAATGGTGGTGGTGGTGCTAATGGTGGTGGTGCTAATGGTGGTGGTGCTAATGGTGGTGGTGCTAATGGTGGTGGTGGTGCTAATGGTGGTGGTGGTGCTAATGGTGGTGGTGCTAATGGTTGTGGTGCTAATGGTGGTGGTGGTGCTAATGGTGGTGGTGGTGCTAATGGTGGTGGTGGTGCTAATGGTGGTGGTGCTAATGGTGGTGGTGGTGCTAATGGTGGTGGTGGTGCTAATGGTGGTGGTGCTAATGGTGGTGGTGGTGCTAATGGTGGTGGTGGTGCTAATGGTGGTGGTGGTAATGGTGGTGGTGCTAATGGTGGTGGTGGTGCTAATGGTGGTGGTGCTAATGGTGGTGGTGGTGCTAATGGTGGTGGTGCTAATGGTGGTGGTGCTAATGGTGGTGGTGCTAATGGTGGTGGTGCTAATGGTGGTGGTGGTGCTAATGGTGGTGGTGGTGCTAATGGTGGTGGTGCTAATGGTGGTGGTGCTAATGGTGGTGGTGGTGCTAATGGTGGTGGTGCTAATGGTGGTGGTGGTGCTAATGGTGGTGGTGCTAATGGTGGTGGTGCTAATGGTGGTGGTGCTAATGGTGGTGGTGGTGCTAATGGTGGTGGTGGTGCTAATGGTAGTGGTGGTGATTATGGTGGTGGTGCTAATGGTGGTGGTGCTAATGGTGGTGGTGCTAATGGTGGTGGTGGTGCTAATGGTGGTGGTGGTGCTAATGGTGGTGGTGCTAATGGTGGTGGTGCTAATGGCGGTGGTGGTGCTAATGGTGGTGGTGGTGCTAATGGTGGTGGTGCTAATGGTGGTGGTGGTGCTAATGGTGGTGGTGCTAATGGTGGTGGTGCTAATGGTGGTGGTGGTGCTAATGGTGGTGGTGCTAATGGTGGTGGTGCTAATGGTGGTGGTGGTGCTAATGGTGGTGGTGGTGCTAATGGTGGTGGTGCTAATGGTGGTGGTGCTAATGGTGGTGGTGGTGCTAATGGTGGTGGTGCTAATGGTGGTGGTGCTTATGGTGGTGGTGCTAATGGTGGTGGTGGTGCTAATGGTGGTGGTGCTAATGATGGTGGTGCTAATGGTGGTGGTGGTGCTAATGGTGGTGGTGGTGCTAATGGTGGTGGTGCTAATGGTGGTGGTGCTAATGGTGGTGGTGGTGCTAATGGTGGTGGTGCTAATGGTGGTGGTGGTGCTAATGGTGGTGGTGGTGCTAATGGT
>NC_134876.1:101031667-101044167 GCF_041734735.1 Babylonia areolata | reverse complement strand
CAGTTTATAACTTTTTTTTGTGTGCAAAATATGTTTAAATCTGTTTCCCCGTTTAAAAAGACTGTGGGAAGTTCAAAGCATAAACAGTTTACTGCTTTTGTGTATATGTGCATCAGGACACAGGTGAATTGCAGAAAGATTGCAGACAATGTCGCCTCTGATCTCTGGCATGTAACCAGAGCACGTTAAACGCCACTAAACATTAAACGCCACAGAGACACAGACACGCACACCCATAGACACACAAACACAGACACACAGACTCACACAGACACACAGACACACACACACACACACACACACACACACACACACACACACACGCATAGACAGAAGCAGTGGAAGGGGCAGAGAAAGGGGTAGAACCAGAAGTATACACACACACGCGCGCGCGCGCACACACACACACACACGCGCGCACACGCAGCAGGATGGGACAGGAGAGAAAGGGATTTAATGTTTTCGACAGGACAAAGGCTTCCATTGGGGATTACGTGCTTTCAAGAACCAGCATGCGTGTTGAACAGTGTCAGCAATGCACTGCACGCCTCCAGGATTGTGCTCTGATCACCCTTTATACCCGGGTTTACACGTTACGTGCACGCTCTCACGGGCGTCTGTGCGTCTCCACCCCCTCCTAACACACACACACACACACACACACACACACACACACACACACACACACACACACACACACACCTTTCCCCTCCTCCCAAGTTCACCCTTTTTCCCCATAGGGGATAAAACTTTTTTTTTATATAAGTTATATGTTTTAAATATAAATTTTGTCTCTCGTTTATCAACATAGTGGCAAGATCACAGCACAACAGTTTATAATATGTTCTTTTTCTTATCTTTCTTTTCTTTTGGGGGTGGTGGTGCCCAAGTATATGTTGAAATATGTTTCGCGTTTGTAAAAACTGTGGGAAGTTCGGGGCACAAACAGTTTACTTATTTTGTAAATGTGTATCTGGATACAGGTTAACTGCAGAACACAGAGAAAGAAGATGCCGTCTCTGATCTGTGGCATGAAACCAGAGCACGTTAACGCCACTAAACATTAAGATAGGACACAGTGATGATAAAATTAAAGAAGAGACTGAGGATAGTTTAGAGCTCAATCCACCTGTGCTCTTAAAACTAGCTCTGCTCTCGATGTTGCCTGCAGAAGAACACCTCTGTTACAGGAAACAGCGTGCCTGTTTGTGCGTGCACGAGCACATACACACACACACGTTCAAACAGGCATGTACACTCTCATGCACATGCAGAGACATGCAGAGACACACAGACACAGACACACATAGACACAGACAAACACACAGACGCACACACACAACACACACATTCACCCCCCCCCCCCCCCCGCCTCCCACACACACACACACACAATGTCGGCACACTTCAGAGATTCAGCGATTTCTTTTTTTTTCTTCTAAATTTGCCTGTGTCTGTTTGCCTGTTGACTGATTCTCTCTCTCTCTCTCTCTCTCTCTCTGTCTCTCTCTCTCTATCTCTTTATCTCCCCCTCTCTCTCTTGTTCGTTCACTCGCTCACTCGTTTCTCTGTGTATCTGTGTATCAAGAATCTCTCTTAATCTCACATTTTTCTCTCCTCTCTTGGTGTCTCTGTGTTTACCCATTGGTCTACTCAAGCACTGTCCTGATGTAATTCACAGAGAGAGAGAGAGAGAGAGAGAGAGAGAGGAGAGAGAGAGAGGGAGGAGAGAGAGAGAGAGAGAGAGAGAGAGAGAGAGAGAGAGGTTGTTTTCTCGACAGGACAAAAGCTTCTACGCGGGATTACGTGCTTTCAAGAACCAGCATGCCTGTTGAACAGTGTCAGCAATGCTCTGCACGCCTCCAGGCTTGTGCCCTGATCACCCTTTATCCCTGGATTTTCACGCTATGTGCACGCTCTCACGCACAAACCTGTCTGATTCACACACCCCTCTCAATACACCACACATTTCGCCTCCTCCTCAGCCTCTCTTTTTTCCGTAGTGGGTAAATATGTTCTTTAGATGTTTTGTATGTGTGCCTCCCGCTTATCAACATAATGGCAAGATCACAGCACAACAGTATATGACATGTTTTTTTGTTTGGTTGGTTGGTTGGGTTTTTTGTTTGTTTGTTTGTTTTTTTGTTTGTTTGTTTATTTTTTTTTTGTTTTTTTTTTTTTTGGGGGGGGGGGGGGTGCGGGGGGGGGGGGGGGGAGGGGCGTCGGTCCAAATAAAATATTATATGTTGAAATCATGTTTGAAAAGACTGTTGGAAGTTCGAAGTGCAAACAGTTTACTGCTTTTGTATATGCCGTGTGCATCTGGATACAGTTGAATTGCAGAACACAAAGAAAGAATAATATGTCGTCTCTGATCTCTAGCATGTAACCAGAGCACGTCAATGCCACTGAACACGAAGATAGGACATAATAAAACGTAAAATGGTGCCAGGAGTTTAAAGCTCAAACCAGCTGTGCTCCTAAAACTAACTGCTCTTGATGAGTTGCCAGAAGAAGAACCGGAATGTCTTCCTAGCACACGAACACATGCGCACTGGCGTACATGCACACTCCCACACGCACATAAACACACAGAGCGACACATTCATATACACACTGACTAACACACACACACACACACACACACACACACACACACACACACACGGAGAGAGAGAGAGAGAGAGAGAGAGAGAGAGAGAGAGAGAGAGGAGTCACACATGTCCACATACTTCAGAGATTCAGTTCGAGTCAGATGCTCTGGGGGAGATATCTTTTCTAAATTAGAATGTTAATCAGCCTGAATCTGCCTGTTTGTCTGTCTGTCTGTTGGCTGCCTCTCTTTCTCTTTTTGTCTCTGTCTCTCTCTCTTTCTCTCTCTCTCTCTCTCTGTCTGTGTCTCTGTTTCTGACTCGGTCTCTCTCTCTCTCCCTCCCTCTCTCTCTTTCTCTTTCCGCTCTCCACACTGTTTCTCTCCTCTCCTGTTATCTGTGTTTATTCGTTGCCTTACCCAATCACTGTCATGACGTAATTCAAAGAGACAGAGAGAAAGAGGGACAGATAGAGAGAGAGAGAGAGACAGAGAGAGAGAGAGAGAGAGAGAGAGGTTCGACAGGACACAAGGTTTCACGTGGTTTACTGGCTTTCAAGAACCAGCATGCCTGTTGAACAGTGTTAGCAATGCACTGCACGCCTCTAGGCTTGTGCTCTGATCGCCCTTTATCCCTGGATTTACACGCTATTTGCGCCTCTCACACACGACCTCACGCCCCCCCCCCCCCCCCCCGCCCCCCCGCCCCCTACCTTCTCCTTCCCATACCTTCTTTTCCCGTTGCGGATTTTTTTTTTTTTTTTTTTTTGCATACGTTTTTCATTGAGATAATGGCAAGATCGCATGCCCAGCAATAATAGTTCACTACTAATTTGTTGTTGTTGCAGAATATAATTATTTTGAAACCTGTTTCCCATTTCTTGAGACTTTGGTGAATTCCCTGTGTCAGTTATTTACCCCTTTGCTTTATTTGTTTGTTTTATATTGTATTTGTGATGCAAGTTAATTGCAGAGAACAAGGAGCAAAAACAAACAAACAAACAATCAAACGAAAAAAAAAACGTTCACACACACGACCCGCTTTTCCCCACACCCACAGCTAATTGTTTGACCTGCATGTTCATCTTTCGTGTCACTGCCTAGGCTTAGTTTGAAATCTGTTCCCCCGTTTATGAAGACAGTGCTAGAATTGCAGCATTGCAGCTTACCCGTTTCTCCATCCTCCTGTCCAGCTGTCTGCCTCTCCTTTCCCGTGGGGCTGGCTTTAAGAAACATTTTGAAACTAATATTTCAAAACCAATCTGTCTCCAGTTTATTTAGACTGTTGCAAATTCCCAGTGCAGTTTGCAGTTTTCCTCCTCCTCCACCTCCTTTCTATCTCTCTCTCTCTCTCTCTCTCTCCCTCTGTGTCTGTCTCTCTCTGTCTCTCTGTCTGTCTGTCTGTCTGTCTGTCTCTCTCTCTCTCTCTCTCTCTCTCCCTCCCTCTGTGTCTCTCTCTGTCTCTCTGTCTCTGTCTCTGTCTCTGTCTCTCTCTCTCTCTCTCTTTTCTCTGATGCGATGTTCCAAGACAGATTAGATTGGTAGTTGTTGTTGTTCCTGCAGTTGTGGTTCTTCTTCTTCCTCTTCTTCTTCTTGCATGCACATCTTGATATGGGGTTAATTGCAGAAAAACAGAGGGAAGAAGAAGAAGAAGATGACGTCTCTGATCTCTGGCATGGAACCAGGGCACGTCAGCGGCACCAAACATGAAGATAGGGCTCAGTTAAAAAAAAAGAAAAAAAAAAAAAAAAGATGAGTGGGAATAGTTTAGAGCCAGAACCACATGTGCTCTTTAAACTAAGTTGCTCCTGACGTTGCCAGCAGCTTCAGAACGAGCATGTCTTTCTAAACATCTGACACACAAAACAGCGCGCTTGTTCGCTCGTGCGCTGAGCACATTCGCACGCACGCACGCACGCAGGTGCGCTTCCGATGAACCAATTCGATGTTTTGCTGTTGTCGTTTTGTTGTTTGTTAGTTATTTAGTTTATCTGTTTTGTGTTTCTGTTTTTTCTTCTTCTTTTTTGGGGGTGTGTGTGGGGGGCGGGGGAGGGAGGTGTTATTATTTTTATTTGATGGTGGGTGGGGGGGCTCTGCGGAGAACCCCTGTCCCTGTATATGTTTAATTTTCTCCCCTTCTCTCTCTCTCCAGGACTGCGTGCCAGTCTGACTCTGACTCTGTCTCTGTCTCTCAGTTACTGTCTCCCTGTTTCTGCCTGTCTGTCTCTCTCTCATTTATTTATTTGTGCGTTTATTATTTTTTCCTTTCTATCTTACATGCCATGACGCAACGTGTCAGTCATCAGTCACCACCCCACAGAGATGGAAGAGAGATACTCGGTGAGTTCGCACACAATTCCAGGTCTGACTAGCAAAGACGCTTAGTACTAAACCTAAGGTTCTAAAGCACAATGTCATGTCTTTGTCTGACTGTATGCCTGTCTGTTTCTCTCTCTGTCTCCCTCTTTATATATATATATATATATATATATATATATATATATATATTGTTTATGCATTTCGTTCTTTGTTACATAGTAAGTTAGTTATAATTTTTGAGGGCGTGGTGAAGAATAGCTTTCAGCTTAAACATTTCACCCTAAATAAAACATTTATGTGGGAGATTAATTTATCATTCGAATGCGTCGAGGATAAAGGGGATATATAGATATAGCAAAAACAAACAAACAAAACAACAACTAGGCAGGAAAAACAACAACAGCAGGTGCATTAAACTGTCATTATTGTGGCGTTTGTTTGTTCATTTAAGCAGCGCTTCGCCGGCAGATGACACGTTCTGTAACCAGTTCTGGTGGCGTGGTTTAACCAGTTCCGGTTGCCCCTTCCCAGGCCCTGCAAGAGAACGGACTGGAAACCCCCACCCAGCCCCCAGCACTAACACCCGACAACACAAACGCAGACTACAACAGAACAAAGGTTTATGAGAGATAATCACGCAGATCAAAACAAAACAAAGCAACAAAGCCCAACACTGAAATGCAATTCAGTAAACCAATCAATTAATGATGCAAGACAGGACACAAAAGGCGCCAGTTAAACTGATCACAACTCCAGGAGGAGGCGGATGGTGTCCGCAACAACAAAATAAATAAACCAGTTTTCTTGGTACAAAACAAAACAAAACAAAACAAACAAACAAAAAAAACCCGGCGTGGATGAAACACAGACACAGACACTACGTTGACGACGATGGAGGCACCAAAGTTCTTCACAAGGACGACGAGGACGAAGGTGAGTAGGAGACAGAGACGGCGAGACTGCATCTGAACCAAAGTACGACGACGATGAAGACGAGTAGGAGACGGAGACGACGATGATGAAGAAGTGGTGACGACGACGACGAAGAAGAAGAGGACAAACGTAGAATGCCCTGTGGAGGCTTGGCCAGGCGAAGAGAACGCTGGCGGTGGAAGGGAGTGGAAGGCGGTGGAAGGGAGTGGAAGGGTAGGGATGTCAGTGGATGGACAGTGTAAGGGTAGGGATGTCAGTGGATGGACAGTGTAAGGGTAGGGATGTCAGTGGATGTCCAGTGTAAGGGTAGGGATGTCAGTGGATGGACAGTGTAAGGGTAGGGATGTCAGTGGATGGACAGTGGAAGGGTAGGGATGTCAGTGGATGGACAGTGTAAGGGTAGGGATGTCAGTGGATGCCCAGTGTAAGGGTAGGGAAGTCAGTGGATGGACAGTGTAAGGGTAGGGAAGACAGTGGATGGACAGTGTAAGGGTAGGGAAGTCAGTGGATGGACAGTGTAAGGGTAGGGATGTCAGTGGATGGACAGTGTAAGGGTAGGGAAGACAGTGGATGGACAGTGTAAGGGTAGGGAAGTCAGTGGATGGACAGTGTAAGGGTAGGGAAGTCAGTGGATGCCCAGTGTAAGGGTAGGGAAGTCAGTGGATGGACAGGGAAGTGGGAATACTGAAAATACTGTAAATAATAGTCTATTATCCACTGGAATGATTCACTCTTGATACCCAAACAACCCAGCCAAGAACTATATACAATAAATTATTTTAAAAAAAACAAAAACAAGAAAACAACCGCCCCCTCTCCCCACCTGCTCCCCCCCCAAAAAAAAAAAAAAAAAAAATCTTACAACAGTTCCGAATAGTCACCCCTTCCAAAAACAAGACTAAAACACTGCAGTTTTGACTATTTAACTTATTACAGAAGTTTGACATGTAGAAAATGTCTTACTCTGAATTAACAAAGTTTCAAAGACCGGCAATGAAGCCACACCCAAGAGACAAAGAGACATGGCGGGAAAGAATAAAGGGGGGTAGTGTGGATATCTTGGCTTATGTTTCACATATTCTACTACTACTGCTACTACTACTACTACACACACTCACACACACACACACACACACACACACACACACACACACACACACACACACACACACACACACACACACACACACATTTATAGAACGAATAAACAACTAAGGGGGTTCACAAGGAAAACTTATTAAATCTAGCGTATAATGACCGAAACCCCTCAATGCACATAAACATTCATGAAAACACATTCTTATAAAATTTATGTTTAAAATACGTACGCATCCTACAAGCCACATAAAAGAGCAAAACATGATATACTTATTTTATTTAACTACCATTCGCACCCCACCTCACCCCCCACCCCCCCACCCCACACACATCGGTTTTCAAGGTTCGCCGACAATCTGGGTCTGTCACCACACAATGGAAACGGTTGTCTGTCTCAATCAGTTTGTCTGTCTACCTTTCTGTCTGTCTCTCTGTCTCTGTCTGTCTTTCTGTCTGTCTGTCTGTCTCTCTCTCTCTCTGTCTCTCTCTCTCTCTTGTTTATGCATTTAATTGTTGACTACAGTACTTGCTTCGTTAGTAAGTAAGTAAGTAAGTAAGTAGCATTCTTGTGAGGGCATGGTGAAGACTTGCTTTCAGCTAATATATTCTACCCTAGTTAAAATATCAATTTTGTCATTCTTTTTTACAGTAAACTAATGATACAGTGACTGCTAATTTAATAAATACCATTTAATTACAATGCTTTCTTCCAGATTTGTTTGCTTTGATTTGTTTGAAACAAAGTGAGCTGCTAAAAGCAGGAGGATTCTTTTTCATTCGTGTGCACGGGGAGGGGGCGGTGGAGTGCAGGACAGAAAGAAAAGGAATGGTCGTCAGGTGCATTTCATTACTGCAGTGTTTGTGTGTTCAGAAAAGCGGCGCTTCAGCGGAAGATGACATGTTCTGTAGTTCTCGTGGCTTGGTTTAATTACTTTCGGTTGCCCATGACAGCGTTCGTGTTGCCTCTGAAGCCCGTTCTCCTCAGGTTCGCCGACAATCTGGGTCTGTGGAAACTATTCTCTGCCTCAGTCACTTTCTCTGTCTGTCTGTCTTTCCGTCTCTCTGTCTCTACCTTTCCGTCACTCGCTCACTTTATCTCTATTGTCTATGATGTTAATTGTTTGCCTAGTTACTTGGATAGTTAGTAAGTACGTAAGCAAGTACGTTTGTTACATTGTTGTGAGGGCATTGCAAAGAAAAGTCTTCAACCTGCAATCTGGGTATTTCACCACACAATGAAACCGATGACTTGGAACGGTGTGTGTGTGTGTGTGTGTGTGTGTGTGTGTGTGTGTGTGTGTGTGTGTGTGTGTGTGTGTGTGTGTGTGCACGGGGGAGGGGGGGGGGCGGGGGTGGGGGTGGGGGGCGTGCGGAGGGGTGCGGGGGGGGGGGGTGCGTCCGTATGTGTGTTTGTTTATGTGAGGATTGGGTGGGGTCTGGAGTTCGTCCGTGAGTGTGTGTGTGTGTGTGTGTGTGTGTGTGTGTGTGTGTGTGTGTGTGTGTGTGTGTGTGAACGAGAAAGATATAGATAGAGAGAGAGGGTGAGAGAGAGAGAGAGAGAGAGAGAGAGAGAGAGAGAGAGAGAGAGAGAGAGTATTGTACCCAAAGTTACGAGTGATTGAAAAACAAAAACGTCTCTATTTATCGTCCTCCTTTTTTTTCATTAGCCACTTTCTTTTGAAGCTGTTAAGAGAGAGAGAGAGAGAGAGAGAGAGAGAGAGAGAAGAAAGGAAACAAAATACAACAACCGAGATCAATTAATTGCACAGGCTTTCGCCAAAGGGAGGTGTCTCCGCATATTTGACAACTGCAATAAAAGCCTGCAAAGTTAATTATTAAGTACGTGATGATTGGCACGGCGACCGGTCGCCTTTGTGGCAGGCATGAATGACATTCTAGAAAATCCACTGGCAACCAGCGTTTTTAGGCGTAAGAGGGGCGTGGGGGGTGATGGGAGGGGGGGGGGTGATGCCCGGGAGAGTTTAATCTTATTGATTTATTTTCTTTACAGAAGCTCTGTGGATCAATAGTGAGACCAGCTGTTTCATTCGTTGAAGGATTGGGGTAACTTGTTTTTCTCTTTCTCGAAATCCCGTCCACATGGATCTCTCTGTTTATGTCTCATTGTCTGTCCTCTCTGTCTGTATGCCTGTCCGTCTGTCTGTCTGTCTCTCTGTCTAGTTCTCTGTCTCTTTCCAAATTCAGATCGTCTTTCATTAAATTCAGATTTGGAGTAAACGAACTAAAAGTAAATGAGCATTATAAGGATAGCCTGCAAAACTGTACCTCTTGTGGAGGGTACGAAGACGAAATTCATGTACTGGCAATTTGTCCACAATACGACATTCTGAAATACTTATCCAAGCATATACCATAGTGACTTGCAAAATAAAGGTTCTGTGTATTTCAGTTTGGTGAAATCAACCAGCCTGTCTGTTTGGATTGACGCTTCTAAATATGAGCCTATGGTTTTGGTAAGTAAATCTCTGGAGAGAGTCCTTGATCAATTACAGGAAAATGATACTGGCGATTATTCTTTTCCTTTCTTCAACCACTCACTCGCTCACTCTCTGACACTTTTCAGTAGTCCACTGATTCAAACATTTTAAAGAAATTCAAATGCTGTCATTTTTCCCGTCATTGGTTCAGCAACTGATATAACAATGTTTTGTTTCCATGAAGGTTTCTTTTGTCAAATCTTGAAGCTCGTGTTACGTTCCAATATAAGCCAGATCACAGGCATTCAAGAAACTGAGAAGCGTTTGTTATTATTATTATTATCATTATTATTATTATTATTTTATTATTATCATTAGTAGTAGTAGTATTTTGTTGTTGTTGTTGCTTTTTGTCACAGACACTGACAGTAAGCATGGTCTGCTCATCGTCACAGCAAAGGAATATCATTAAGAAAGGAAAAGAACGAAATGAGCAAAATAGTAAATTATCTGCCACAGTGATACTATTCGCTACAGAAAGGTTTGTTCCTAGAGTTCTATCTCCCTTCCTTCACAATCTTTATTTTTTTCGTTTCCTTTCTTGATATGTTTTTTTTTTCTTCTTCTTTTCGTGTTTCGTTTGTTTGCCGGTTACTTCCTTTCTGTCTGCCATGTCGTTGTACGCAATGGCTGGTAGGCTGTCTATGGCACATCCGCCGATTGGTAATTTGTATCCACCGTTTAGTCACCCGAGGTAGGTATATTTCCTTGAGAAAAACAGCATTGCCTCAAAGTAGTTGCTGTTGCTGCGAACACCAAAGCTATCGCCTTCGCTTGAGAAGGTGTATAGTGTCTTCCTGTTTGTTTATGCGCGTTCGCATGTCTGTATTCCATGTTGTTGTTGTTTTCGTGGATTTGCGTTTGTTAGCAGAAGTTTGCATTACTTTCTGTAAACTGAAAGCATTGCGCGGAAAAAGAAGAAGAAGAAAAAAAAGAAAAAAAAAGAATGTGTGGCAGGAAGTGCGTCAGTGCTCAATTTCCTCTTCATCTTTTTTAATCAGTTTGTACACATTTACCATCACAGTTGACTAACCAACACATGTGTTCTGGCAGATACGTCATTTGTATTGTCCATGTATCTATCATCCATTCATTCCTGCTTCAGTTATTTCTTCCGTCAGCCAGTCTGTCAACCAATAACCCATCCATTCACCCATTCAGTTATTTAGTCAATCATTCATGCATTACTCAGCCAGGAACTTACCCACTCATTAATTCATCCATCCGTGTATACAGTGCTTTGATTCATTCTGAATTCATCCGTTCCTTGATTCACATATTGTTGCGTTGAACGTTCACTATTCATTTTATTCCTAACGCGGTGGCTGTCTTTTGTGACCCTGGTCCTTGTCGCAGTGTCTGCGGAACCAACAAGGTCGGACGCTTTGTTGCACTTAATAACCACGCGGTAGGCGTGATGATAACTCGACCTTCACCTGCTGACCTACCTGTATGGTAGTGTATCCTCAACAGACCTGACCACATTGTGTAGCCACCCCCACCCCCACCCCCCTCCTGCCCCATTTCCCTCTCCCCGCCATCACACCACCACCACCCCATTCCTCACTCCCACCACCACACATCAACTCACCAACCACATACCAACTCACCAACCACACATCAACTCACCAACCACATATCAACTCACCAACCACACATCAACTCACCAACCACACATCAACTCACCAACCACACATCAACTCACCAACCACATATCACAAACTCCACCACGCCTAACCCTCACCACCACCATCCCACTCACCACTGTCCCAATCTCAAGGGAACCATTCACATCCCCCGCCCTTATCCCCCTCTCGTGCAGCAGCATGATCGTTCCCCCGCTGGTTCTTACCACGAGGCCAAACCCGATCACCCCCCTCACACCACTCCCCGCCTCCCTGCTCCATCACACACCATATATCAGCATTCACCACCACAAACGCCACCCAACACCACCACAAACACCACCCAACACCACCATAAACACCGCCCAACACCACCCAACACCACCACAAACACCACCCAACACCACCCACCACCACCACAAACACCACCACAACACCACCCAACACCACCCTAAACACCACTCAACACCACCACAAACACCACCCAACACCACCACAAACACCACCACAAACGCCACCCAACACCACCACCAACACAAACACCACCACAAACACCACCCAACACCACCACAAACACCACTCAACACCACCACAAACACCACTCAACACCACCACAAACACCACCACAAACACCACCAAGCACCACCACAAACACCACCCAACACCACCACAAACACCACCAAACACCACCACAAACACCACCCAACACCACCACAAACACCACCACAAACACCACCAAACACCACCCAACACCACCACAAACACCACCACAAACACCACCCAACACCACCACAAACACCACCAAACACCACCACAAACACCACCCAACACCACCACAAACACCACCACAAACACCACCAAACACCACCACAAACACCACCAAACACCACCAAACACCACCAAACACCACCACAAACACCACCAAACACCACCACAAACACCACCCAACGCCACCAAACACCACCACAACCACCACCCAACACCACCCAACACCACCCACCCCCAGAGACCTGAGCAGACGGAGAGGGGGGAGGGTGGATGCAGTGGGACACTGAGGGGTGCCTGGCTCCTGTCCAAACCCCATGTGCACTGTTCATTCTCCTCTTCCCGTGCAACAGCCTGTTCGTCCTGCCGCCGGTTCTGACCCCGAGGTGACACTCTGCCACACCCACCCTGCACACACACACACACACACACACACACACACACACACACACACACACACACACACACACCTCGCTATAATATAGGGGTCATTATAGACGGGCTTGAATTAGTGGGAAGGGGGATGGGGTGGGTAACTCGGTCCAGTTAAAATCAATACACGCTATCAAAGTAGAACTCACACGTCTGCTTTTATTAAGGAGCATACACCACCACCACCCCTTCCCCCGAAAACGGAGTATCGCTGCCTACATGGCGGGGGTAAAAAGGTCA